>NW_020455544.1:3454310-3494857 GCF_003342845.1 Nothoprocta perdicaria
CCCATGTTCTGCCCCAGGAGAACCCATGTTCTGCCCCAGGAGAACCCATGTTCTGCCCCAGGAGAACTGGATCAGAGTTTTGGATCAAGGACCCAGATCCATACTAGTATTTTCAGATATAAGCCCTTTGTTGATGCCATGTTAAACATATTTAAATGTTAAAGATAATTCTTGCACTTCTTGCAACTTCAGGAACATTGGACTCTAAGCCTAGTTTTGCTGGATCTTGGGTTATTTTCTTAGTGATATCAGATAGGCAAGCCAAATACAAACAGTCCCTTTTCTTTCCCCTGCTTTGTATTTATGCATGACCTGAGATCTTTTTTCTGACTCAAAGGGAAAATCAGATAAAATAACTGGTTGAAACCTGGAAAAGTAAAAGTATAATATTATTTTGAAACAAAGATAGAAGAAATGCCTGTGAAAATACATTTGAAAAGTGTTCATATAAGGTCTCTTGCTTCAGCCTATGCAATAGCTTTGGCATTTAGTGTTGTCTGTTCTGGCAGAGAGAAAACAGTAAAAAAAAAAAGGCAAAGCAAACAAGTTTTTCTTTTCTGTCTCAGAGGAGAAACAAAACCCATCAGAGAGGCTGACTGGATGGATGACAAGCCAGGAATTAGGAGGAGAACAGAGAAGGAGAAAATACTATCACTTTAAAAATATATGGAAAAATTTAAAATCTAGAAGAACAAATGAAMAGGAAGACATGAAAAGGGGTAGAGATGTGAGGGGAAAAACAGCACTAGGTAGAGGTCAGGTGCTTCTGGTGCAGTTACTACATTGTAGACGTGTATTATTGCCTTCTGATGTACCACCGTATCACGGGCACGCTTGAAATTCAGCTGTCGAGCGGGGTGCCATGCTGCTTTGCTGCCAGAATTGCCATTGCAGGCGAAACGGGCCCGCTGCGTGGTGAGAGGGGGAGCGCGGGCCGCCCCGCAGAGCGGCCTGCAGGCCGCGGCGCTCGGCGTCGRCGCCAGCCGCTTTGTCACCCGCTGAGGAGAAAGTACCAGCACCGTGGAGCCCAGCTCCTCCTGCTGTACCTTCTCCCGGGAAGCTTGTTTACGTGACGCAAAGGGAGGTTTTGCCTCTAGGTCTGTTCCCTTGATGTGCGACTGCCTTTGAGGCTCCTCTGGCAGCCCAGAGGCCCAGCGTCCCCGTTTCTTCTTAGGCATCGGCCTCTTCAAAGCGCCGCCTTCATCTTTCATTTCTTCARCTGCAAGGGAAAGGTGTGATGTTTGTGGAGCGCGTTCAGAAGCACAGCTTGCACGTAGCACATTAAAGACTTGGATTTCCACTCTGATGCTAGTGGCTGTATTACCCAATATGGATACATGATATGGAGTCATCAGTTACTTGGCTTCCAGGCTATGGAAAGAATGGGCCGGGATCTATTTCCTGCCCTGGAAAGTGCTTTCTAGGGGAGTTTGATCTAACATCAGCCTGTCACCTGCAAAGCAGCAGGAAAGTGGGTGGTGAGGCCAGTGCAGATGCCCACAAGGCTGACTGTGCCCTCTCTGCCCAGCCACCACCTCCGGTGGCACTGGTGGGTCTTCAGACACCTCCCCTGCGGTTAGTGATGCCTCCGTGTGGGACTGCAGCCTGGAAACGTGGAAGCAAAGTAAGCTGTGTGTTAAAATGTTGACACCTGACTCAGGGAGAGCAAGTCCCGGTGTGAGGCGTGCTTGTCATCCAGGAGCAGGGCATGAATTCAGAGACTGTCAGGTGTGGCAATAACCAGCCTAGATGATGATAAAGTGGAAACTGAAACCAGTTTCTGATTAAGTTGTTGTAGGGGTGGCTGGGGTTTTCCCTCCCTTGAAGAAGCTGGGAGATCCCCTGAGATTTGTCCTACAGCTGTGGGGTTGCTTGTGGGAAGGCTTGTGTGACCTGTAGCTTCTGGCCCCACAACTTCCCATTAGTTTCCAGGATCGGCTTTTCTGGGACTCCCAGGCTGCCGCTGATCCTGGTGGAGCCTCTTTCGAGTCCTTCTGCATTGCAGCTCCAGGACACGGCTCGGAGAAGTCCCCTTCTGATGACTCTTGATAGTTTTGTTCAGCCTTGGAGATATAAAACTTAATACTGTTGGGGCAAGTGTTTTTGGACCGTGCCTTAAATCTGAGTCTGTAGTCCTCCTTCCTTTCTACTTTCCTGCTTGTTTTACCCCACTGCCAGTTAATGCCACTTTCACTGAAAGTGGAACACGACAATTTTGTCAGACTATGTGACCAAAGGATTTTGGTTTCCAGATGTATTTCATGAATTCCAAAAGACATGGGTCTGTTTCAAATCCTCTCTAAAGATATTTAAAAGGCTTTACTTGCTCTCTCCAAAATAACTCATTAGAACCACTGTCAACATGATGATTCAGACATTGCTAACAAGCTGAAATAAGCCAGTTGTGATCAGGCATATAGGTATATTTAGATTTATTAGAAGATTTCTTCACAGAGACCTGTCATCGAACAATAGAGTTATGAGTCTAACAAAGAGTTGGAGTGAGCCTAGCACAGAGTTACATASACAATGTTTTCATGTGTTGCTTAATCTGAAAAATCAGGATAAAAAAATCTGTAAAAGCTTGGGCTATAGTTTTGGCATGTGTTATCACTGATGACCTGTCCTCACCCTATTGAGAATTCTAGCTGGAAAAAGTGATCTTCCTAAGACTAATTTCTAACTATGAGCTCATAAAAGCTTGTAAGGCAATGGTGCAACATCAGTGCTGTTTTTCTTTCCCTCCATAAAAGRGAAGTTGTTTAGATTCTGCCCCTTCCCTGAATATTGATATTTGAAGCCCTGTGGTGACACTGTGAACTAAAGCCAAAACCTGTTTCTGTAGAGAGAAAATCAGTTCCTCATCCCTGAAGCTCCCTTAGATGAGTCAAATCCAGCTCCAGAGCCTTTGGCAAAGGCTCAGACAAGCTTATGTATCTTGAAGAGCTAGAAAATATCTACAAACTCTGTTGTGCTGCAAGCTCTCAGCCTGCTCTTTGCATTACTAAATTTACAATGGGCCTTGTAATGTCCCCTCCACAGTTCCATCCCCATTCACCTGCAGGATAGGTGGATGGTCTGCTGCTGCCATCCAGATCTTTCTCATGGTGTCCTAGGTCCTTGACCTTGAAACCTGTTGAAATCTTTTTAAAGAACAGAGTTTTAAAGATCAGCCAAATACATACATACATATATATATATGTTGCATCCTTTGATGCCCTGTCTGACTAGAAGCTTCAAAGAAAGGACAGAGGAGCTAATATACTTCTAAGTATCTTGGTGATATGATTTTTTTCTTGTCCTCCCTTCAGTAGAAAATGAAGATCTTATAGCTACAAGCAGATAGGTGTATGTAATTTTAAATGATTATTTATGCAGTCTTGTAGAGAGGTACAGGTTTTCTTCAGACTTCCCTCGAGACAAAGCATGCTAAATTTTAAACTGTATTTATTATTTACTACTGTGTTCTCAGTGCAATGGTTTCATGTGTTATCTGCTGCATCCTGTGACTTCTAGTTGTTCATGTTACATGTAATGCCCCATGCTCACTTGTGGTGAGTACCTTCCTCTTTCAGTCCRACAGAAGTTGTTAGGTTTACTCAGCTTGCATAAGGTTTAGTAAGGGATTGTCCAATCTTGGATAATAATGAACGAACTAGGAACCCTAAGGAAGATGTTCCTTTTTCTGGTGTGTTTTCCCTTCCTTAGTGTTCTTGCAGGCCGCGACTTTTGCAAAGGGTAAATCGCACAGATAATTGCTTGCTTCGTTCTCTCCTGTCARCAGGCGTACAAATCCTTGCGAATAGATATGGATTTCTTCTCATCTACTTTTTTTAGTATAGAGTGTGGTCAGTCTTTTTTTCCTTTGCTTGTGAAATACTTGATACTGCAAAGACTTTTCCAAAAGCTTACAATTAAAATAATGTCTAATGGCCCCAATTTTATCTAGTTTTATCTAGTTATTTCATATTTGTGAAGTTAAAATCAAAGGCATCAGAAGTCAGGGTGAATTGCCATTTTCAAATAAGAAGGGGCATCAAAGTGAGGGAAAATGGTCATCTCTGGAAGGCAGCCCTTTTCCTGAGCGCTCCTTGTGACTCRCGTGGTTGCAGCCCTGCTGTGTTTCTAAGAGCTCCAGGCTCCCTGAGGTGGGTCAACATCATCCTTGGCATCTCTTTCCTCTTCCTTGCTGTGCACTTGAAAGGTCGCATTGTCCAGCTCGCCTGACGTGTCAGCAGCGAGGAGCGCGGTGGGGCTAGCTCCCCTGCTAAGTATGAAAGGGAAAATTGCTGGGCTGGTTCCTGGCGGTTCGTTGCGTGACCTTCTCTTGTGGTAGGGCAGCTTCAGAGAGTTCCTCTTTGAAGCTGCTGATCATCCCTGTCACAGCCCTTGGCTTGCCTCCCTCCTGGGGACATCTTCATGAGCTTTTCCGCTCCTTTCTTCCCTGTAGCTGGACTTGTGCTCTCCTTATCCCCATTCTTTTTTTTCGTTAAGTGAAGCCTTTTTGCTTGTAGGGGTGTGTGTGTGTGTGTATATATCTATATGTATATTTGTGCTGCAGCTGTAATAGTGATAGGGTGCTGCAGGGTGGTGGGGTGAGCTGTTGGCCACACTGACCTGGGTAGTGGAGTTGGAAATCATGGCACTGTGGAAATATGATGGTCGTAGAATAAATCCTGGAATAGATTTGGGCTCTGTCACAAATTACAGATTCTATTGCTGAAATGCGGGGACTGGAGAGTTGCTTCCAAGCACCCACATCTGATGTGTGCCTTGGCTGTGTCCCACTTCTCCCCTGCCATTCCATGGTCTCCTGGAGAAGAAAGCTTGGGCAAAGGGGCTGGGAAGCAGTCACAGCACRTTCCAGTCGCATCCAGTGGCTCCAGGTGCTTTGGTGGTGGGACAGCAAGACTGCAGAGTGTGGCAAGAGAGACAAGACCTTGTGCCTGCAACACCGTTTTGGTGACAGCTGTCTGTCACCAAAGCTGAGGCCTTGGGTATTTTTTTTAAGGAGATGATGCYACTGATTAGAAATAAAAATTTTAAAGATGTTTTGCTGCTTTGTATTGAATTTGCGGCTATCCACACAAATCTCTGGTGATTAAAAAATGTGTTACAGTGACAAAGCTTTAAAAGACTAGGTGAGACCTGGAGATGGTCACACTGTGACCTTTATCAGTCATAACAGTGAATCGTTATTTCAATATCACTGAATGAAGGGCAGAGCTTAGGGGCTCAGTATGCTTCTCCATGTGAATTCATGAAGGTATACAGCAGTTTTCATTTTATTTTCAGCTATAAAGAACAGATATAAATATGTTCAAATATTCTTATTTTTCTAATATGCTTGTATTTCATTTTCCTTTACAGCTTGTATTTCATACAAATATTTCTTGTGCTTCAGAACACATGGAGGTACTTTCTAGGTCTGTGTCTGCAGCAAGAATTTAAGGTTAGTTTATTGCTGATATTGTTCTACAAAGTTGATGTGATGTAATGTACACAGTTGTTTAGGTTCTTTGTTCTTTTTTTTTAGTGCTGCTATGTTTTATTCAAACTTTCCAGCAAATACAAAATGCCCAAACTTATAGGGGAAAACAGCCTTTGAAAGTGACACTGTCTCATTTTGGCATTTTTTTCCTCCTCAAATAATTTTCTACTTTATTCTAGAATTTCTTGAGCACTACTGTAAAGGTAGGTAGCTACTTTCCTGTGCAAAATTCTAGTGCCTTCTTAGAYAGCGTTTTTTCACCAAATGTTTAGAGCTTGATAAGCGTCATTCTAAATATTTGCTTAATTTTACTGTTTTTTCATTTCATACAAGATTAGTGTTGTGACAAAAAGTTATTATGCAGCTCGCCAACATCTTGAAAGAAAGGCAAATACATAAATCCAGCAATGTGGTATTTGTGTATTTACTGTATTTATGTATTCTTGTCCCCCCCCATCTGGGAGGCACTTGGTCCTGTCCTGTCAACCACTTCTGCASAAACACAATTATTTGTCACACTGTCTGTGGAGATCCAGACCAGCAAATTAACGAAGCCCGTACCAAAAAGATTATTTTTAAACTAGCTCAATTCCTTGATTCAGTTCAGTCCGTGGCCCCACAAAAAGTTAATGGTTGGCATGACTAACAGGGAAACAGCAGTTTTTCAAAACCCACTTCATGGATGGTGAAGGCCAAATGTGCAATGACAAGTTCAGCAAGCGATATGGAACATCCAGAGTTGAATATTGTCCTCACATAATTCTGGAAAACTCTATTGTGGAAGTTGTTTTGGAGATTTGCCTTTTCTCTCTGTTCCAGTTACAATGTGGTTGATTCAACTCTGTTGTGAGTTGTGTCAGAATACTGTGTTTTTATTCAGAAAGATGAAGTTGAGGCAATATAACCATAATCTCGAGCCCTAGCTCTGGGATTTTGCTTAGGCCTGGAGTTAAATGAGATGCTCTGAGGGAAGTAGAAAAGCTGCTGTGAGATTGTCTTCTGAGTGGCCCAATTTCAGCTGGAGGAAAAGTCAAAAAACGTGTTAGTGACAAWATTTACTACTTGCTATTATGATTTACTCAATATTGTAACTATATATATATATATAAAAAAAATATACATATATATTTTTCCTGGGGCTACCATCCATTTATAAGATGCTTCACTAAAATGACTTATTAATCTGCTTAACTGCTAGCTTTTTTTGACATGATRTGAAAGGTAATTAGTTGTTTCCACTTAGCAAGTTTAGCATTTTTGCTTGTTGAATTATAATAATAATATTGTTGCCCATTTGTTTTACGATAGAATAATTGAATGTTCAGTGGCTGAGTTATGAGGCTGCAGAACAAGTAGTTTATCACAGGTGAATTGGATTACTGCTTTGCAGAACACAGGGGCAATGATATTATCACTTAATTACATACTTCTAAAGCAATCTTCTCAGCATTTCTTGGGTAACCTTCTGAGGCACAGGGCCAAATAAGAGTGACCTTGAGAGCAGTCATTTAAGAGCTTCACTGACTCTGGGAAAGCACTTCTAATTCTCCGAGCTCTGCACTGCTTTTAGGAAATTGTCTATCTGTAGCAAATAAGGGTTTCTCATTTTCATCATTTTATTGCTGGGAGCTCATAAGAAAGTGCTGCATTCTTTAAAAACTGTTGTTCAGCAGCAGCAAAGTGCAAGTTTGACTTTGAATCATCTGCTTTCCTTAAAAATTTAGAGGCATTTGAAGTCCCTTATAGTGAGGGTATTTTGAAGTGGAACAGTACTGGAAGCTGTTGGAAAAAACTCTGCCAGGAACATAGAGCTGTCTAGGCTTACTAGCACTGTAATTTCTTTATATGAAGAATTATGACCATACACATGAATGAACGTGCACACGCACACWATATGTTGAATAGGCAAAATGATTATTACAGCTAATTCTTATGGTTAAGAGGTATGCAGTCACTTTCCTTTTGCCTGTTTTTTCCTTAGAATTTAGCTAAATGCATGAAATTTTTGTCACATTGAGGACAATGATTATTTATTACCTGGCAATCAAGTTTGCTCTACCACTGTACCTTTCCCTCCTGCCTTTAGAAATTAAAAAATACAGGTTAAACAGAACCACAGCCCATTACCTAAGACACATATGCACCATTTATTAAAATCACTGCTTCCTTCTAGGTTTTAAGGGATGTAGGAATGCGAATATATTRCAAAACGTGCTAAGGAACATTCTGCTTGCTGACCAGAAGTAAGAAGATCATGTTGCGAAGGCAGCCAGGGAGGAGTTGTTGCACGTTYGTGCCCATTGCTGGGGCAGATGCAGTCCTGGTGCTTAATGGAGGTGGTGGGAAGAGATGTTCACCGCCTCCTGCTTCTGACCTCTGCCAGATTTTTCTTTGCCTCATGAGTTGATGCTCTCTTTAATGTGGAGTGGTAATTCTGGGTTCTTTATGAAGTGTGTGTAAATACGCTGGGCCACGTGGGAGTGCAGTGAGCGAGCGGGATCACGAGGGCTCTGCGGGCTGCGTGATGATTCACAGAGTCGTGGCACGCTTGGCAAGTGGAAGCAAAGCTGTAGAGAAGGATCTGACTGCACAGTTACCTTGCAGTTCTTTAGACAGACCATGGAAGTGTTAAATGAACTCCTTTGCCAACAGAAGTGTTGGGAAATTCTTYGACCTTCTGGGTCATTTTGGAGCTGCACCTCTCCAACAAGAGTGAAGCGGGTCRTTGTGCAGCTAAACCACCCCCATTATATTTCTGAAGGTTTGGATGCTACTCCAACACAGCGTGACACAAACCTACTAAGCCCAGCTTGACAGCAGCACTTGCGACAGCGGTTTGACAGAACTGGGCCCTGTGACAGACTTCTGCACAGAGCTTGGTTTTGCAGCAGGCTGGGAACGTGTCTAGAGACTTTGGTTACCTGGTGGTGTGTCTGGGTGACAGTCATGTTACCTGGTGCAAATGTGCTCTGTAGGTTGTCTTGAGCAACGTAGGCATGACAAGTATTGCATAAGAAAGGCTGGACACTCATTTTACGGAACTAGGAAAACTTAAGCTGCTGTGACCTGGGGAGCAGGCTACCAGTTATTGCCCATTCTTTAGTAAGCTACCAAAGCCAGCTAGCCCAAAATTTTCTACGAGCTTCATCTACTAAAATTCATTTCTTTCAGTAAAATGCTCAGAGAACTCTGTCCTCTATTTAGAGATAAGAGGAAATTACTACACAAGGAAAACCAGGTCTTGATTGCACTTGTGCATGCAAAGTGTTACTAAATCTTCTTTTAAACAATGCAAATCTAGGCATGACTTATTCTGTGTGGCCCACCACATACACTCCCCACAAGTGTTGACTGGTTAATAGTACCTGGAACTCTGCCAGCAGCAAGTGTAAACTACATATTAATTTTTCACTCGTGAATTTATAAAGATTTACAAACTTGTTAGCTGACAGAATGGGTTCAACAAGTGCACTTTATATTAAATTCCTTCTCCCATTCAGTATTAACTTGAAGAGTATTTGGAGGAAAACATTTGCATCTTAATTTCTGAAATATCACAGATAGCATTTACCATATTTGGCTTATTCTGCATTTTCTATGTATTGTAAAGGGCCATATGGTAGGTTTTTCTTTTTCTTTAAAAAATCCATCTTCAAGGGAGCATGCTGCTTAAAAATGCAAGGTGCTAGAGGTGTTCAGAATTAGGAGCCTGTTGGAAGGTTCAGTGCTTCTTCCTCCTTGGAGGAAAAAGATATAAGGAGGAATTAAATATTGCAAAAGCCTTAATGGGTTAGTAAGCAGAGTATTAAACTCACCTGCGATGTGAAAATTCAAAAAAAATAGGAACACATTATTAATTCTAGTGATTGTTCCATTCCAGCATCTCTAACTCTTCACACTGTTTTTCTCATGTTAAAAAGCAAATTAAATTCAAAGCCAATCTATCATAAATGAATGTGGGATAAATGAAGTGTACGTGGAAGGGATACGTTTCCAAGTACGTTAGTGGTAGCAGTTGCCTTCCTCAGGCATTAAATAGTTGAATATTCATGTCTGGGGCATCACATAAAGCCCCTGTCCTGGAAAGTATAGAAGTCAGGTCCCTTGGCATGGTTCTTTTCACTCAGTACTGCTTTCCTATTCAAGTGACTTTTGTGCAACTGAGTGTGATGAAAAATGTCKTGAAAATAATGTGGATACTGAAGCTGGAGTTTCTGGCAGTATTTCATATACTATTTCTGTGTTGCTATGAAAACTTTATCTTTGAACAAGTTGTCATCTATCTTGGGATATATATATATACACACACACACGTATGTATTTTTTTTTAATTGTCATCTCACTTGTAGAGTAACAAAGTTGTGCAAAGCAGAAAAGCCTGAAACACACAATATTGATAGAAAAATAATATTCCTGAATTATTTTTRCTATGCAAAGGTAAAACTATATCTTTACTTGCTAATCTTGCTCCATGCGTGAAGGCTGCAGGGGCTGTGCATGCCTCCCCAATAGCAATTCTTCTAGGTGTTTGCTGTGCTGCAAATATAACGAGATTCCTCTCTYGTCTTGATATTCCCTAATTCGTATGTCAAAGATGGTATCAGCTGTGCTGACACTGGCATTTCTACCAACCAGCTTGTGCTTGACTGGTTATTTCCCCCAAGTAACAAGAAGTCGACCCAAAGTGGTTCAGGGATGTGACTTTTGGGTTGTGCAAATGAGAACTCCAAAGGGAAATGCAGGGGAATGCAACCCTCTGTTTATCCTGGGAAAACCCTGCTTCTGCACTGAGCACACCTGGAGCTTGCTTAGTGGGGAGTGAGCGCACGAGTGGAGCTTGCTTGCTTTGCTGTGAGAATTAGGTCTTCTGAAAGATCACATAAAGGACATTTGCTGTTATGGCCAAAAACTTGCCCAAAAATGTACCACAGGATCTTTGTCCTCATTCCAACCATTTTCAGGTCTCCTAATTTCTGGGAACAGGTATGCTATTTATTTTACCACATACAGCAAGGTGTTAGTCTTGTTTTATAAGAACCTCTATTTTTCTTGTTATTGAATGGAGGGGGGGAAAAAAAAAGGAAAAAAAAAAAAAACCCCGAAACCGAAAACCACTGAAATTCTGGTTTACCCAGCAGTTACTAGTGAAAGGTGTGTGTGTTTTCTCTCTAGTATTGGAGAAACTAAGGATGGTTATTAGCTTTAATCTTTTCAGCTATTTGCAGGAGATACTGTATCTCATTCCCCCTGCAGTCTGATTTTTTTTGCATAGAACTGGATGATGTCTTTTTTACCTCAATTTCTTGGGYTGAAATGCTGATGCTGCTCTTAGAAACTCAGCAAATAGGTGCATCGTGCTGACTGTAGCATTTCTTTTCAGATCACATCTCTCAGTTTGTATGGAAGAATATGTTTTGTAGGGAAAGATATTTGTCTAGTACTTCCAAGGCCTCCAGCACTCCACTGTATTTTTTTTAGCTACCTCTTCGTTTTCAGCATATGCTTTGGGTCACTGATCAAAAGAATCAGTGAAACTACTAAATCAACAGTTCAGAAACATAAAAGAATGTGACAAAGGCTTTTTTTTTTTAAAAATAGTATTCAATTTGGCCAAAATCCAATTCCAGAGTCTATATTCCTCTCTACTTTCAGTCCATGGAAGGACAGTCCTTGAGTGGGCTGGTGTGACTTACCCCATATAAACTACACTAGTCAGCTTTCTGGTATGAAGCAAAATGTTTATGGCAGCCTGCTGAGAGGACACTTTCAAATCCTGTTAAGATCTTATGGCACAACACTGCTAGCTGCCTAAATAAAAAAAAAAAAAAAAAAAGACAGGACAGCTCACTTTATTACTTTCTGGAGATTAGTATTGTATCTTTGATGATTTAAAATAAGTGATAAGGTGCACTGTGAAAAAGAGGTGTTTTTCCAGTGGTGGAGCTCAGTAAGGCTGGGATTACACTGATGTGATGATTGAAGATGCTGTGACCCTCAGTGGAGCTAGGGAAATTCTTTCAGGATGATAATTCACCTCATCCCGAGCGCTCATAGTTCATCCTGAGATGTACATGCTGCTTTTGGGATTCTCTCTGAATTACTTCTATTTTTTTCCTGTTGTAGAGGGGCTTCCACTCTGAGAGAGGTAGAATTGATATGGAGAAGGAGGAAAAAAAGGTGGTCTTACCTACAAGTTGGTTACTGAGGCCTGGAAACCCCCAAGTGCAGCAGCTCCTGTGAGGCCTGGGCTAAGCCTTCCTCTCGTTGTGGTCACAGCAAGATGCCCGGGTGGATGCAATCAGGTCGTACCTATGGCTTAGACTTTATTCCTAATGCTTTTGAGCAGCTCATGTCAAAGACGTGTGTCCTCAAAGATGTTTCACGTGCTGCCTGWTAGATCATGGATGTGAGCTCCTACCCAAGCACAGTAGTGTGGGCAACCTCAGTACCTACCAAGGGGACAGAGGGTAATGCTGTCCCGCCTTAACAGTGTGGGTCAACAGCTAAAGTAGTTGCTGAAGATGTGGGAGATCTGCTGCACCAGAGATGGTCTAAAACTTGCTCTTGAGTGCTGGGTCTATCCATGAGGCTTGAGGCTGGGAAATTAGAAGAACAACTCATTTTCAGGCTTGGAAATTCTTCCAGCCTTCAGCATGTGCTTTGTCCTGGACTTCATTCAATCTTCTGGTTGAGCCTTGGCTTTTTTTCAGGGTTTAATTGGAATAGTTTAAAACATCTATGAAGAAAGGGGAAGGGAAGATGGAAAAGATGACATTTTTCAAGGTTTTTGCTGCAAAGATTTTAGACTTTTTCAAGCTTTATTTTTAAAAAAAAAAGTCAAAAAGACTATGAGTTTTGAATGAAATGAACTGCACTTATATACATGCGTTTTTATAGCTCATGGTAAGCACTATATAAAATGCGTTTTCTCTGAGGAAGAGTATTTTTAATGTCAAAATGTGGAACTCGAAGACTTTTTCCATGTCTCTCACTATAAATTGTTTTATACAGCATTAATTACGATGGAATATATGTTCTGTAGTAACAAATTTCTATAAGGTAACTGTATGATGCATATAGTGTCAAGTAGCATAGATTAACTTTACCAGCATGCATGCAGGTAACATACAAAGTAATGTACTGTCACGATATAAAATTAAGGTAAGATTTATTCTTGGCTGYCATCTTCTGTTACCGTGTTTTTCCTGAGCCGATTTTCATTAAGGGAAGATTTTGGCAGAGTCCTCCGAATTCGAGGAATACAATGAATTATTTCTTGCGATTTATATAAACCTTTTTTTCTATTGTTGTTGTTTTCTGATAGTGTAATATAGGTGCATTCATGTGTGTCCAACAAACTCTGTAGATATAAACCTCTGTAGATATATTTGTGAAACAAATCCAAGCAATAGTCTTTCATCTCAGTACTGCTGAGAGTAGAGGGTATTTTGAAATCTGGTTTTCCTGTGGAGTCCTGCACAGAGGTGTTCTGGTAAGCTTTGGTACTGCAAGAATACTCTGAGGTGGTGTGATAGTATCTGAAAATATGCCTTAGTTGAGGAAATAAGTGAAAGGGCATCAAGTCAAAGTCTAAACTAGTGAATCTGTGCAAGGTTTAGCATCCTTGGCACTTGCATTTCTATGGCTAAAGAGACATAGATCGAGGAGCTGAGGAGGAGGAGTGGGGTGTAAAGCAGAAGCAGGAAAGGAGAGGGATGGTGGCACCCATCTTCTGAAATGATCACTAGAGCCTTTTGTGCCATCACTGGAAACGTAGGCCAGGAGGGATCCYGAGGATTACTGAGTCAAGTTCCCTGCCATCACAGGCTGTGTCGCTTAATCCTTTCTAATTCCATAATTAGTTTTCTTTTGTATTTAGGAGTTTCATTTTTTCACTGATTTGCTTAATTCATTGCTTCTCTCTGCTCTGCTAATACATTCATTACCGTCTTTTTAATATCGTAGGTGCATTTCAGCAGTAACTGATATGGGGCTGCTGGGGTTTTCCCTCCAAGATCTGTAGTTAATTTTTATTCAGTATTTACACACCTGTAATGTAGCAGTCGTATCTATGAAGTATGTGGAATGGAATGGTGATTTCAAATGGAAAAACTGATTCAAATGAGTTTTTTTTGCTAAGTACTGTATTTGATCAAGCGGTTCTGTTTCTGATACCTACCATATACTGTGCTGTGTTAATTTTGAGAAAATTTGATTTGATAACGTCTTCTCGTGATAACTTAATGTCTTGACAGTTGCTTGGTTATCAGCTGCTGCTGCTTGGCCATCACAACATTGCAGGTACTTTCTTCATCCTGAAGGCTTTAATTCTGAAGGTATTTCACCAGCAAGGTGTAATGGGAAAGACAGTATCCAGTAGAAAGACAATATCTAGGAGTTGTCCTCCATTTTTCTACTTAGCCAAACCAACGGGCCCTTGATGGTGCATGCTGCAGCTGCCCCCGATCAGCCCCTGTGGAGGGGATGGATGGATGGATGGAGCACCGTGACCAGCGGCCCCAGCTCGTCCTTGGCCCGTGGGTCGGGGATGCTGCTGAGACCAGCCCCCCATGTGCTGCTCTCCTCACGCTGGCCTCTCTCCTCTGATTGCCGAGCTGCTGTTGAGCAACATTTTTGATTTTGGATCCACTTGATGTTGTTTCCACTTGTGGTCGCTATTTGGTGAGCAAAGAGCATTTTCTCTTCTTGCTCTTTGAAACTTAAAACTGCTTCCTGGCCACTTTTCCACTCAGCCTGCACTGATTTTAATATTGCGGTGAATTCAGAGTGTGAGTGGAAAAATATCCCTTTGGAAAGCTATTTTATCTGCTTTCAGTTTTTTTTGACCTTCACACCATGAGCAGAAAGGTGTTAGTTACTTGATGACGGTTGATGACTGCTTGAATGACTTTCAAAAGAATCAAAATAACATAGGCAAGTGTTCACTAGCAAGGAAGGGGGAAGGAAGGAGGCAAGCACTGAGGCTGCCTCAGAAGGGAAAGCCATAATCTGAACTGGCTGAGGCAGGGTCAGATGTCCCTGCTTAGCAATGTCCTAATTAGTAAAGCCAGTGATGAGTTATGAGAGCAATAGTGCCAGCCTGATGCTAATCACATGAACCCATCTCAGTTAATTGGATTGTGTTTTGCCACTTTGCAAATCCTAATTATACAAAGAGACTGTTTAGCAGCAAATATACTTTAACATTACAAAACATTTTTCTTTGTCGTACAGCTCTTCACTAAAGTAAGTCTTTTCAAGAAGTATTCTGCTCAAGTTAGATGGCTTAAGTAATCTCCGCATGGGGTTATATATTTTTTTTAATCTTAAATCAATATTTACCGGTAAAATCTTACCAATGGAGCGTTTCTCTTGTTTCTAAAGAGATGATGTAAATGGAACAGTCTCCTGGTGCTTTGGAAAAGCTAAGGATGGCAAAGTCATTGACTGCAAGGTGGGGAGGCATTGATTGCGTGGCCCTGTTTTCTTACAGTATGGTTGTAAGTTGCTCTTTATTTCTTTTAGTCCAAACGAATAATATAGATTTACTCATTTTGTCACATGGGTGTTGGTGCAGTAGTGAGAACTTCACTAGTAGAGACAACTTCACTGGTGAAAACTTCACTAGTACTACTAATTCTCTGTTTGGGCTGGAGAARAGAATTGGGTTTCTCAAGGCAGGGGACCTCAGACTCTCATTCTCATTGTGCCTGTCCTGCAGCAACCCAGGCTACGTCCTCCACTGCAATTAGTTAGCATGCTTATATTGTCATCTTCTCATGTGCATTTCCATGGCGTTCAAGGATCAGAGCATTTTGATCATATCAAAACATATACCATAAGATTTTTGTGTAAAAGAACTAGTAGTGAAAAAAACACGAAATTCAAGAATTTCACCAGTTTCTTCATAAGTGGTTTAACTTCACTTTTTTAGCTTTTTTTTTAAGAAGGCCAAAAATGCTACTGCTAAGTTCAATATGTTTCAGTCTATAATGCATTTGCCCCTGTGTTCACCTGCCTGCTCTTTCTAGGGTTCCTCCCTGCTCTGATCCTGGCTCACTGAGCTTGGCTCTGTTGGGATCAGTGATGCTTTTGCTCCTAGAAAGAAAACACAGAGGAAAAGCAAATGGTGCATATTCTTACTGATCTGGCCAGATGGTGCCACTGCTCATTTCTAATCCGGGTGCCTTTTTCCTGTCCCTGCAACCAGGGCAGAGTGAGGGGAGGAAGGAGAAAATGGAGGGGTCTGTTTTTGGTGGTAAACTATCCATCTAACTGCATTTTCTTCTGTTTGGATTTCTCCACTTCATTTTTCACCACTTATATCTAATCCCATGCATAGTGTTTCCAAACAATTTCTCACATATTTTAAATGTCTTGCAAAATTAGATGTTGGAAAGGGCTGTGAGAGGAAATGGTGAAATGATGTCAATGACTTTGCCGTTCCTCTTTTTTCTTTTTTTTATTGTTATTTTCAGCTTCTTATTTTTAAGAGTGAGGGGGAGTTCCTTAAAAACAGACTGTGGGTTTAGATCTCTGACAGTGAAGTGCAATAAGGTCAAGTGATTATCTCCTCTTACACAGCTCTGTAACTAAGGCCCTGCTTTTGCAATGATCTGTCACCAGCTGATGAACGTACAATTTTCTCCACTTGTGGCATCTTTGAGATGCGCCATGGCATGTCTGCAGGGAAATGGGCCAGCTGCTTTTGAGTTACTGATGAACAAAACTACCAGAGCATCCCCCCTCATAAAATCCCTGCAAATTTCCACTTGAATCAAAAAAAAAAAAAAATCCAAAACTTTTAAATGCGTATTGGTATGTAACAATTTTATTGTGATAGTGCTGAGAACATCATCGAGCGTCTTGAGCAGCTACCAGTTTCGAGGAACTTGCAGTCTGCATGTATCAAACGAGGCAAGCAGCCCATCGAGTGCATGGGTTAGAGGGCACTTGGTAGCGCTGGCTTAATCTCCATCCTCAAGTTGAGAGCTGAGCCCACCTGCTAGAGATAAGAGAAGGGCCTCCCTGGCCTCTTAAGGCTATGCCTTAAACTATGGAGCACTTTTAAGGGCAGTTGTGCACTGAATATAAATACTGTATCACATATATAACAGAGTGGTTTAACATAGCAGACTACATATTTCTGCATTATCTAACACATGGTGTAAAATCAGATGAAATTCAAGCACCTTAAGAAAGCAAAATCCCTTAACAGCAAAGTAAATGCTCCTAAATAAAACTAAAAAGTTGTTTCCTGTTTTACAATTATGTAGAAGTATTGGCAAAGAAGTTATCTATACTGAAAACTACTGACGTGATTGTAGGAYCTTTTCTCATTATGTTAACGCTCCCTTTTTTAACTCCCTCCAAAGCGTAAGGGCTCTTGAGAATGATAAATAATTTATAGTAGAGAAGCTGTAATTGCAGGTAACATTTTTGCCTTGTTAGTGTGCGGAAAAAAAAAAGGAACCTATTTGTTCAGAGAAATAGGTATCCACATGACAGAAATAACCAATACTTTAGGAAGTGTTGTAAATAGACCGGATCCCACATACTGAGTGCAAGTAATTGAAAATTGTGAAACAGAAATAGATATGACCCTCAGCCTAGCAGGCTGTGGGGCACAGRTTTTGCTTGATTCTGAGGAACAGATGCACAGAAGCTTTTGCATGGGCAGGGCTGTGGCTTACAGCATGTCCAGGCCAAGGTGAGTCCTTTCCTTCATTATTTATGGTAATGTCCAGGGACTGCATTCCATACCACACGCCATCTGTATGTGGGTGGGAGGCAAGAGCTGGCGAAGGCAGCTGATGCTTCACCGGTTTGGTGGTTCTTCATTGTTGTTTGTTTTCTTTCATTTATTTATTTATCTGTTAGGTTTTCACCTCTTGACCAAATTCGCTGAAATAAGTTGACTTGTGGAAGTGTGGCACAAGGGTCTGAGGACCCCAGGACCACATGGGTAGCGCCAAGGACAAGGTTTGTGGTAGGAATCAGAACAGAAGAAGTAATGGAGGATATTAAGGGAGTGATGCAGAATTATCTAGGAAATGTGTAAGCGGCATTACATAAACAGAGGGTATGTCTTCCTCCTAAAATCAAATGCCACATGTAACTTCACTTGCATTATATCAGCACATGGCAGAAATGGAAGAGATTCAGAGGGCAATGGAAATCATTGAAGACACAGGGACTACTCAACAAAGAGATATTTGTAAGATTTGCCTGACCTGGTTAGGGAAGGAGGAGACGATAAGAGATGTTTGTGGTGTGTGGAAATATGAAGCAGTATAGAGAAGCTCAATCAAATGTTAGCTTTCACTCTTTCTCATAACGAAAGAACAAAGGGACATTGAAATTAAAGGCAACACATTTAAAGCACATAGAGAAACGCACTTTCATGCAGCATTTGTTTAATCTATAGAAATTGCTGAGGCAGGATGATAGCGTTGCCAGTAGCTCAGATAATAAAAATGATGAGACATACATGAAAAGGCGTTCAGTTACACAAGCCAGGAAGAAAGTTACGGTATATGAGCTATTAATCAGGCTTCAAGGGAAAAATAATGATCAACTGCTGGGTTCAGGAAGAAATATCTGAGACTTGCATCCTCAAATAGGCAAATCACCTCTTAAAATCAATAGAAATGGGGCTAATTAAGGCCTGCATGATTAAGCTCATAATTCCACCCTCTCCACATGATTGTACAATTAGCAAAAAAGACATTTAAATAAGTATTGCCTACTGCTCAGTACCTAAGCACAGGATATAATGCTAAAGCCTGTCTTTTTTTGCCTCCGTTCTTTGGGAGCATGTTCTTGTGAAACCCTCAGCTGACACTTGGCTTGACACTTAATAGTCATTGCAGCTTATCCCATTAAAGCCAATTTGAGCTAATGGCTCCAATCAAGGCATACATTTGCACAGCAGTTTTGGGCGCGGATCCTGCAGGAAAGTCCTCTGTAGGCCCGTGCTGCTGTTGATGAGGCGTCCTGCAAGGTTGCAGGGTTGCGTGGTAAGAGGAGGCTTAGCTATTAGCACGTTCGTCCTTTTGGGGAAGACAAGCTCTRTCATGTCGATTATTATTTTAATTAGAAAATTTTAGATGGCAGAATTTTAGCAGTGACGTGCTGTGGTATGATCTTCTTATTAATATCAAAAAATGTACTTGCAATTAGTCTCTGAGATGGACTATGATGGGGAAGCCGATGAAACTATGTTGCATGAATGTACATCTGATTGCCTGCAATGAGTTATTAAATGTGATTTGGAAAGGAAAGCTGCAATACTCTGCAAGCTTTCATAATTCACAGCAAATAAACCATTAACTCAGAAAGTTGGAGTTAGAGACTCTGTCCTCACTGTCTCACATCTCCTTTTTGTTATTTTGTTTGAAAAAAATAATTACTTCATAAATGCTTAAGTATTTTGGAGCTTAAGTTATGTCTACAAATAGCTTTAAAGCTTTTAAGGATATGTATTTTGAGGATGTTACGCTGGCCGTTTGTTTTCTATGCTGTGATGTTCAGTGGCAATTGAAGCATTGCTCTCAGCTGAAACATCATAAAAATGCTCTCCCGAACCTAATTTGGCATAAACTTGAAATGCGAGTGATTGTGCAGATTGATGCGCCTGCTATGTGTGAGCACATCTCAAAGGTAAAATAGTTGTCACTGGGTTTTCTTTGTCCCTCAAACAAGAAGCCTCACGTTATGCAGGCTGCKTATGTGCATCTGCTGCGGGATGGTTCCTTCTCCCGGGTCAGTCATGTCCCAAAGCCTTTATTACCCTGCCCTTGTCTTGCAGGGTCAGAGGCTGCAGAACAAATTATTGTGATAAATGCCAACAGTTAATTTAACTCCCATTAAAATTTTCTATGTCGCAAACCTTAAATTAAAGACTAATGGCATCTCTTCAGTGATTCTCCGTGGCAGTAAAAGCGCTGTTACATCTGACACCACAGGCTCCGGCTCGCAGGAGAGGGATGAGGGGACTGGAAAAACAGTCCCAGAAGAGTCTGTGGCTGAGAGCTGTGGCCTCCTGAAGTGCATTACTCATTTTTAATAATAACTTGCTAAAATTATTATGGAAATCGGTATCCTAAAACTATGTAGATTATGTATATTGAAAAAAAAAGTCAAGAAAAGTTGTTGTAGGAGTTGGAAGTGGCAAAAAGGAGCCTAATTCCCCATTGGCATCTATGATTTCGTATCCTCTCAGTAATAAAGCAAATTTGATGTTTGCAGCATGATACAAGTGCTTTTCTTTCAGCTATGGAGATAACTGTTCAAAATATTAATGGTGAGGTCTATCTGGTTTCATTTTTAATCTCTTAGCAAATGCAAATCTGAGTATGTGAGCAAGACATTACTTAACAGGGTGCGTGTCTATTTTTTTTGCCAACAGTTTCACTAGGTACTGTGGGGTAGGTGTGAGTCTATGATTCAAAGACTGAAGTCAGGAAGGATGGCCATAGATTGCTTTCCTTGATTAGGGTGTAATTATAGGGTTTATGTATTTGCTTAATTTCTCCCCCTCTGTCTCCTCCAGCTTCATGCAAAGAGGCTGGCAGTGGTGGTGGCAATTAAGTCAGATCTGACCATTCTCTCTCTMTATATATTTATATATTATATATAGTATATATTTTATATATATATATAATCTTGGCAGGTGCAGATTTTGTGTTAATATTAGTAACCAACTGTAATTTACAAGGAGAATTAAAATTTTCTTGTTTATTTTTAATCCTCGAGGTTTTGTGTTAAAGATCAATATAGGCTCAGTGTCTAGCTGTTTTTTCTCTATTTTATTTTCCTGCTGCTTGGCAAAATGTTAGATGTAACTGAAATCTTCCCAGAGTTCCTACTATCCCACAGCTTCTTAATTTTCAGGGTTTCCCTAAATCTTWACCGATTAACTGCAAATTTTCTGTAGTTGACAGTATAGAATTTTCTCAACGCCTTAAAATAAATGCCCTGTGATGATGCAAGGTTTCATTTTTTTTTTTTCTGTCCTCCAAATCTGAGCTTTCTCTTTGTCAAATTGCAGCATGTCTGTGAAATGTGGGTGAAGATGTTAGTGAATGCTGGTAAGGTTTCTTAAGCTGGAAAGGTCAGGTACAGAGGAGCTTTATCTAGTTACTCCCAATGTTCCTGCTCAATTTAGACCTTCAGTGAGCGTTGCCGTTTTCCATGCCTGTTTTCCATGCCTTGTCTGTTTAGATGACAAGGGAAACCTTACTGCTCCACTTACATTTGTAACTGACTGATTGCAGGGTCAAGRAATTGAGGAAAATGCATGGGAAAATCCATCTGGGAAAAATACCTGTGTGACTTGGAGGACCGTTGCAAGATCTAGATTCCTACTTGTGTTGCAAGGGGACCTGATGAGGAGCCCTGGAGAGTTTTCCATCCTGGGTATCTCGTCTCTGAGACCCCTGGGYCTTGGAAAAGGACATACCTCAAACTGGTGTAAGCTGTAGCTTATATACCCTGTCCCACATTCCTCCTCTTATTATTTTTAATTGGCATGCAGGAAAAATTGTTAGAAAGTGGAAAAAATATTTTCTGTGTATTTTCAGTATGCTTTCAATGTCTGGTATGAATATGAGAGAACCTTACAGGCTTGTGAATGCGGCTGATGTGGAAGAGGGGGCGAAGGAATAAGTACTTCAGAAATGTAAAATAACACCGTGAATTMAATATTTTTGTGAGTAGTAAATAGGGTTAGAGTTCTCTTGGGGTTTGAGGCTTTCATTTCTGATGTATCAATCTAATGTATTCTTTTGAAATACCCAGGGAAAGTGCTACGGCAGCCACCTTGCCCTGCGATGCATTATTTGAAAATAGGCAATTAGGAGAGCAAATACTTTAATATTAGGTGACAGATCATTAGCCTGTAATACAAAAAGTAGATGAGCAGGTAAGAAAAGGCAGGAGGCTAAGGATGCAATAGCTATATTTGGAATTAAGGTAAAAGAAAGAGTCTCAACAGCGAAGCATGGTAGTGGTTAGAGGACAGGAAAAGGGAGCAGAAAACTGCAGGTGCACTAGGAACGTGGCTGGTGTCTCGCTGCGGAGGCTGAGTCAGCTTGAGGGCTGGAGCACTAATTGGTGCTCATAGACTTGCTCTCTGCCACCACCACGTGCCCTGGGCCCGTCTCGGATGAGGGACTTGCGCGGTGAGTGACAGCACCGGGGACCGTCTTGGCCTCGTCTCTCAGGGCTGTGTTTCCCTTCAGGAAAAGGGGCTCCGGTCGACTCAAAATGGGGTTGGGCCCTCATGATGGCCAAGTAACGTGAGGATTTAACATGCTCAGGTGAGATTTATGCTTCCTCCTGAGGTTGGAGGACATGTGCAGGTAGAGGGCACTGGCTGGACCATAAGGTGGGAATGGGAATTATGATACCACATGTAGCTTTTTAAAATAGGCCCTTTCTTTTAAAGAACAGTTTAGGTCCATCCCAAATCTACAGTGAACCTTCTAGCATAAATATAATGTCAGTTGTGGGATAAGGGAGTGAAAGAAAGGGAAAGGGTGACTTGGTTTCTTAAAGCCAAACCGCATCTGACAAGGCTGGAAGCTCTCAGCAAGGACCTTCCCTCTGGTTGTTACGACTTGTTTTGTGTTCTTTGTGTATGCATTTATGATTGTATCAGAGAAATACCAGATTCCGCCAACATCCTCTAGCAAGGTTGTCTTTCAGCCCTTTATTTGACTTTTACCTCAATCAAATTAGGTCCCTATGAAGTCTCATCCTTGAATATTTACATACAAGTACTCCCAGGAAACAGCTTGTCCTGGGATTCCTCTCGCTTGACTTCAGAGTCTTCAGTGTTAATACCTGAATCAGAGCCACTTACCATTGGCTCCCTATAGAGTCAAAGGAGATAAATGTGTATTTCTAAGATTTGAGACCTCTGATGCATTTTCAATTCCTTTGGACTTGTGCCCTAATTTTTTTTCAAGGTSCATAAGGGAAGTCCAAAAGGGTTGGTTGAGATGTAGACATCTCTGCTGTGGTCAGGTGAACGCTATTGCATACAGCAGTTGATGTTTGTAACAGGTATTGTCCATGCATGTTTCATGAGCTGCTTTCTTTCACTAATATAGGGAAAAGGAACAGCGGAGAAAGGATCTTATCAAACTTATTTTGGAAGAATAAGGATAATCAAAATAAATACCCATTTTTGCTTTTGTTTCCCCTAGAACTTAGTTTGAAATTCAAGTTTGCCAACACAGCTACATTGCCTTGTGCTGAATCTCAACGGAGTGCAAATTACATGCACATGTACAAACTTTCCGCTCCATAAAAAATGTTATAAGTCCAAATTAATTCTTACAATTCTGTTCTATAGCTTTTTTCTCCATGTACTTGTGTGGGATAGATTGGGTGAGCTAGGTGATTTGGGGTTTACTCACCTGCAAYGTATTTCGTAGCAACTTGGACATGAACTGTAGCCACAAAATGGGGGGTTATGATTGTATCAGAAAAATACAATCAGGTTCCACCAACATCTTCTAGTAAGGTTGCTAGAAAAGCTGGGGTTAAAACTAATTAAAATGAATATGGATGCTACGTATTTCCTAATTTCAATTAATCAAAGCTTCTTTGTGTGTTGATTTATGAGCTATAAAATTATCTTTCTTTTAATTCTGTTGAAATACTGCCTCAGTGCTGGAGCATCTTGAGCTAATGTAGATGGAAAATATTGATTAGCCTTTTTTATTTATAAAACAAATAGTGTGGGCCACAGAGATTTACCCCGTGTGCCTAAAGCAAGCCCAACAGTTTGTGCTTGAATTACTGACAACAGACTGGTTCCAAAAAARGAAACAGAGAAAAAGTAGGCAACTGCAGAGGTTTATATCTTTGAGATATGTATGAAAACCACTTTCTTGTATGTTATTTATATGATGGGTCATGATCACATTACAGACCTACCAACAGACCTAATGTTTATTGCACTTCTCATTCTTAATGGCAGTCTTGTATTGAAATTGGCTTCCCCACTCATTTCTCTCCACTGTGACAGAGAAATACTCAAGTCGTTAAGTGCCAGCGTTTTATCAGATAYGCTTGCCGTTTTCTGGTTGCCCTGACTTATGGGTAGGAGACCTTATTTTTATATTCTGRAAAGAGGAGAGAGTGCTGCAGACCTGATGGCTCAGCATTGTTAAACAATGAGCTTAATTCCTCCTTAGTGTGTCAAGAAAAAGGGATGCATCATGAGGCAGAGATTTCCAAAAGACAGTTGAGGGAGGGTTAAAGGCTGAGTGATGAATTTATAATGCCAGGGCTTGGCAAGATTTTGTTCTGGAACTGAATTTTCTCTCTACAACTGGAGAGAACACAAATGACATCTCTCTCTCTCTTTTACATGCAAGTTAACATTTTAATCTGATCTTTTTACTCTGTAGGCTGGTTTCTCTTCTGTTTAGTGGATTACAGGAGTGAAAAGTATCTGTTTTTATCAAACAATCTCRATCCTTTGTTTGCTCATGTGTTTTTAAAGCAAGGTAATCTTTCCAATATTAAAGATGCATTTTGCTTCTGATTGCTTTGACATTTGGCAGTGTACTAGGTGTTCTGATAACCAGGCAGGTTCATCTGCGATCCACATAACAAAAGGCGTCAAAAGAACAATAACTTGATGTGCCTCTTTGATCAGTAGACTGTGCAAAATTGCTCCATTTCCTTTTCAAAAAAAAAAAAAAAAGTCCTTTCTTCAGTGTGAGATGTAAGAACTTCATTGATTTGGTGCTGGCTGCCGAGTAAAACAGCTTAGGGCATGACAGTGGTTCCGGAGTGGGCTGGCAGAGCACGTGATGTTTTTGGCAGTGCAGGTTGGCAGGACACAGTTGGTCACTGCTAAGTGTTAGCTGGGGCTGGTGGCATTTCATTCTAGTCTGGATGAAGGCTTAATTCTAAAAGAGATGACCATCAGAATAGCAACAGGGGCTGCTCCTGATGCACTGTGCCGCTTCCCCAGGAGATTTTCCTCAAGGTTCCTCTGAAGATTGCTGTCCTGTGACCCAAACACCCACTCTGTTCATGCCCAGCTCCTCCGTGGTCTTGGGCAAACAGCAGTTACTCAAATTAATTTTCAGAGATGTCTGTTCACAAAGGAGTGCAGAAGCTGCAGTCCTTTTGTGTGCTTTTCAGGCAGCCTTAAGCTAAGTCATAGGATTTAGCTTAAATCCTCCTGAAGGTTTTGTGCACCTAAAAAATCACTTAAGCGCTTCTGAAAAAAATCACATCATCTGCTTGTCTGTGGCTTGATTTTTGCTATTGCTTTTGATTTCTAAACCCAAGGTGCTGGGAGGGGAAAAGGCTACTCAAAGTCTAGCAAAACTCACTGTCTTTGCCCATTCCTCAGCTCTGTAGTGCATCTCTGATAGATAAGGTATCCATTGATTATAAAGAGGTTCAACATTAAGTGAAGCCGTTCCTCCTCAGGCAGAAGTGGGAGATTAGTGCTGCCCAGCTTCTTGGCTAGGTCTGTGAACCACCTCTTCATCTTTTCCYTCTATATATTGCACTGTGGGAAGAAAAAGGGCAGCTGGAGTGTCACAGGTTCAGAACACTGGTCCAGATCAGCTTTTATTTCATACCTTAACATGCTGTAGTCTTAGGGCAATGTTTGAGACTAATGAGGCATGCAGACTGTTAGAGATGCAAAGGGGTCCCAGGACGTGGCTTAACTGTTCTGAAAATTAATCAGTTGGGATATGAGTGTAAATCTCTCTCTCTCTTTCTGTCTCTGTAGTATAGTTCTTGCACTTCTGAGGAAAATGCTTGACATTTCAGAGAAGAAAGAAGTAATATATAATGTAAGACAGCTTGACCTCTATATCAACAGGGGGATGTTGAAGATAAAGCAGCAACACAATTTACTGGTTTGTGCACRCTGCCAAATTCACAAATTCATGCTAACTTGTTGTCATTTTTGAAGTGGTAGTTTCCTTAAAATAACTAAGATTTTCTTAACGGTTTATCTTTAAAATAAAGCCAGTCAATTCCTTTCATCAACTTGAGTGCTTGCTCCTCATTCATTTTGTGCTGAAGAACCTTTTGGTCTTTTAGACACCACCAGTCAGAGCAGGACAGGTTTCTGTCCTAGTGTGAGTTCTTGATGAGGTAGTTAACACCCATAGCTGGTTTTAGTGAGTGTCCTCCTCATAATCCCATGAAGCCTTTAATAGTCTGCAAAGATGATCAGTTCAAATCACAAAACTGGGATCAGAATGAGAGTATTCGGAAATGGAGTCTTTTGTTATCCCATTTGCTTAGGCAGAGCTTGTTATCTGCTAATGCTGCTTTTCTTACCTACTTCACCAAAGGCAATTCAGAAATAAGTTCGTACTGTACTGGAAGGCTGTGATTGAAAAGATGTTTGTAATCTTGTATTTTGGAGGCAGGCGATAGAAAATGCAAGGGAGCACCGAAACTGTTTTCCGTTTTGTCACTGGTGGGAAAGGGATTATTTAGCAATAAAGATAACTAAACCAGGCAACTTGGCTAAACACCTCCTTGGTCTCTTCACTTCAGATTCAGACTCACCTTTTCCAGGAGAATTGTTTGCATGTGACTAAACTGCAAAGCCACTTTCAAAGCTATTCTAGGAAAGGAAAATCATGTTCGCTTTTTACCTTGCAATTCCTTCATCTCAACTGCTGAATTCCACTTGGTGCTTTGTGTTTATTATTCATACAAAAGGAGTAGTAAGATGGGCTGTTTCTTCATTGTTATGCAGGGCAGATTCATTTCCTGGTCAGGGATTAAAAAGAAGGACTTCTCTTAACCTCTTGCTCAGACTCAGTCCCAGTTATTTATAGACAGCATAATTTCCTTAAGCCCTGGAGCATTTTAACTCACTAGAATACCTGGAATTATTTCCCAGTTATAGTAATGCAAGAGAMGTATCAGAAGATGATGATTTCTAAAAAAATAAATTGTCTTTCAGTTTGCAAATACCTGCCATTATATGGTCCTGGAACGTTGAAATTAGCTATGTCTTACAGGAAGGCCTTTTTCTTCATCAAAACCGCTTATGGAATCCATCTTATGGATGGAAATCAGGAATGGAATTTCCATCTTATGGAAGTCAGGAATCCATCTATGCTGTTCAAAGTCTAGGTTGCAAGTCWCTGCCATGTTAAATTTGAAATCCAGAGCTATCTGGAGAAAAGTGGAATATGTTTATTTGTCCGAGGGGTSTGGTGCTTGAACCTCAGTACAGCAACACTGATTCCTCTTGGAGCTTCTGAATTTCCAGTACCACAGATGCACTCCAGGGTTCAAGGAAGGAATGCCCAGGCCTGGAGGCTGTGTTGAGGCTGGGTACAAAGCTCTTTCATGCAGATTTTGGCTATGAGAATGTTGCTGAAACTCTACATGTTTTGTGCAGGACGTAGTTCTTCAGAGATCCAGGAGCTGTGTCCTTTGTCAGCCGCCTCTGAGGCCGAGTTGGTTAGCGGACGGGAGCTTACACCAGAAACACTGCGTGACATGTTTTGGTAACATCCGTACCTTGCTGTTGGACCAAAGGCTGAATCAGCCTGTAACTGGGGAAGGGTGTTGAGGATGCCTGCATGGGATGGGTGGTGTCTTCTCACAGATGTGTTGCTGCTTGTGCTGTGTGTGTGGTGAGAGGCAGTCTTCTCCAGAGTTGCCTGGATGGCACCATTTGCAAAATCCCYTTCCTTTTCCTCTTTYCTTGTTCCTGAGTTGTCCGTTTCTGGTGAGGAAGTTCAGGATTCTTAGGGATAGTCATCCAGCAAGACCATCAAAGCATTCGCTTATGTTAATCGTAAAGCAGAAACATTCATAGAGGTTGATAGAGGTTCTTTCTTTCAGAGATGAGAAATGTGTGGAAGTCATGGAATAGCTGGAAGGACATTTAGTGAGCAAGATTGCATCCTTTTCCAAAAACTGCTTCTCTATGCACTGCCTAGCCATATCTTGCATGATCCTTGTGTCTTTTCCGTCATCTTGGTGTGTTTTCTTCTGTGTTACTTGGCTGCATCGTGCTCTCATGTTGCATTATTAGTGGTAACCTTTTCTCTGTATTTTGTCTTGTTATTTAGCCGTTGTTTTGACCCCCGCCCTTATTTATCCATGAGGAAAAAGTCAATGGACAAACTTGTAGCTTGTTTGATGCYTCTTCAAGAATTCTCTTGTTACTGTTTTTTTTTCTTTTAGTTATGATAATTTATAGCAACCACCACCCTTGAAAGTGCAGGGCACAAAGGTGAGTCTATAATTATGGCTAGAGGCAGATCCCTGAAATGCTGAGCTTTGTCCTAGTGCTGTGGCTTGCATCAGAACTGCATGAGAGACAGGCTCGTGCTATAGGAGAAGCAAAACAACACCGGGAAACCCCAATAACCAACTAACCAACCAGAGCAAGCCCCTGCTTGACACAACACACACAGGAATGCAAACACACAAAGCTTTTTCCAGAGAAATGTTTGTGGATTGCAGATGGCATTTGTTTTGTGAAATCTTACCCAGGCACAAGCTGAGTGATTAAAGTTTGCTTTCCAAAGGAAATGTGTAATGATTGCCTGATGCTCAGTAGTGCTGCTTATAAGGTAGCTGGCAASCTGCTGGGAATTCTAGATCACAATAATTGGAGGGTTATCCTTGTTATGTTGAATGATGTTATTTTCCTAATACTTCCCCTGAGTTTATTTGAAATCTTTTGTGAGCTTTTCTTAGGGAAATGAAAAGAAATACGTTTATCACACTTACTTTGCTCTTCTGGCAATCCGTAGATAGGAGCAGTACTATGAAGGTTAGAATTTTTTTTACCTGGCCGTGCTTTTTCCCATTTAGTATCATCATTTTCCAATAAATGCTTAATTGTAGTGAGCGTTATTAAAGACTCTGGGGCATGATCACCGTAAAAGGCAATAATCAATTGGAGCTTAGGGCTAAACCAGTTGAACTGAAGACAATGGGATTTCTTCCAYTGCCTCCAACAACTTAGGATCCTGCCTTAAACTCTGTCTCAGATGCTTGATGTCTGTTCATCTTTCTTGCAAAAACTGATGTTTTTAGGGTAGCTGAGTTGCTGATGGTGTTGGAAGAGTGAGAATAAAAAGAAGAGCTGAATTATTTGACAGTAGATCTGATAGAGAAGGAGAAGAATAATGTTGCAGGAAAGAAGATGTAATCTTAAATATTTACCACCCTGTTGTCGAAGTCTCTGAATTGATTTAATACGGCATTATATAAAAAAAAAAAAAGTAAATTGTGCCAGACACATTTTTATTTTATATGAAAAAAATTTAGCTGCAATCCAGTAAATGTTTTGGAAACTAACAGATATTATCTTGTGTAAGAACCCAAGATCAATATCGGTAACTTTTTAAAAGGACCCAAAGTTGTGCTTTTATTGTATGTTATAAATAATACTGTCCTTCAGTAGTGTGTCCTCAGGCAAGCAGATCAGGAACTCCTTAAGGAGAAGAATCTCAGAGTTTGGTGTGCTCAGATTTTTGAAGCCTATGCCTAAGTTATTTATATAAAATATACATACTCTTTTMTTTTCCCCTCACCTAAAATATTTACTCCTCTTTCTAAAAGGAGTAAACTAAGACTGCCCTTTTGGGAGTTACTTCTTTAGCTGTAGTTCAGATGGATATAATTAAAGAACAAAATACTGCCTGCAGAACACCTTCCAGAGACCATTAGCAATACTGCACCTGGGGTTTCTACAAAGCTGTACATTTTCAGTAATTTGGGGAAAAATATATATAAATTAATGGTTGTATTGTAATTTTATCTATAAGCAATATATTTCTTTCAAACTTGGTCAGAAGCGAAGAAATTTCTGCTTGTTCCCAGACAAACCTTGTAGGAGACATTGAAATGTTGCACTAGGCAGTGGTGKCCTAACTCAGGGTGGTGTCCCGAGATGTCTCCATGTCAAAAGGTTCAGGAAAAAGAACATGGAAACAGTCCAAATAACCTATGCAAAGACAAAGTGCAACTTTGCRTTAGCTGTTTTCTGTAGATTTTCTCATCTGTTGAGTGTTTTCATATAGATAAAAAGATCTATCTGGGTTTTATCTGGACAACGTTAGTTCAAAGGCACAAAATGTTTAAATTAAAAACAAGTCTACTGAAGGAGTTATTTTAAGTGGCCTAATAATAATTGTTTTAAATTAGCTATGGAATTACAAGAGAAAACCTATACTAAAATTACACTTCTCTAAAAGATGCCTATTGGTCCTTGACTGATCAGTAGATACAGATCTGTAGGCAATCAATTTGTTAGTTCTGGTTAGTCTTAGAGACCCACCRAAGCACGGAGCTATAGGAAAAAGGGCACACAGTTCTGGTTAGTCTTAGAGACCCACCGAAGCACRGAGCTATAGGAAAAAGGGCACACGTTTAAGGTTGAGTATGTGCTTAAAGCAAGGATCCTGCATAGCATTTAACTCTCCCTGCCCTGTGAACTCCTCCCCAGATTACCCTCCCTTTCAATGTGTAGAGTAGATTGGCAGATAAGGAAGAAGTAAATCCCTCAGCAGAGAGAGGAGCATCATCTCCCTCTTTGGGGATGTCCAGGAGGGATGGCCACCTTGGGCCTGACTTTGTGAGGCGCTCAGAAACACAGCAGTGAGGGAGCATCAGATGTTCTGCTCCACCTCGTTGAGGACAAACCAGCTTAGGTGTCGGTTCACCTTAAAATGCTGGGCTGAAGCCTGCCATGGGTTAGGAGCTGATTCATGAGAGGATCAGATGTCCCTGCCCTTGGGGGCAGCTACATCCATGGGAAGCTGGGAGGAAGGCTGGGAGTGGTAGCCCCAGCSTGTCCAATTACCATCTGCTGCTGCATGTCTCCCAGAGCCCCGCGGCCACAGGATAGCCACGATTAAAGTGTCCTTCCCAGGAGGAGAGTTGTTTCTTGTGCTGAGTGGGATGGAGGTTTTTACAGGATCAAAGGATTCGSCTTAGCTTGGCAAGTGTAAATTTGAGTTTGCAAATGCAGACTCTTCCCACAACACGAGCATGGGCTGTGTGGCTTTCTCCAGGACACTGTGCAGGCAGCCTGGGAGGATGGAGGGCTGTAGCTGGAACTTGCAGTCGCTTGTCCTCCTGCTTTCTCAGTTTCTCTTCACCATCCTACTGGATTTGTCAATACATACACTTATTTTTACAGAACTCGGTCATTTTCTCTGTCTGTGTTGTGCTATACTTYGCTAATGTGACTTGGGAAGTTTGTTCAGTTGCAGGTAGCAATGATCCATCCATGGAGTCGCCTGGTCAACAGTATTGTCTATGTCACTGTATCACGGTTGTTTTTACTCCAACAACCACATATCATTAGAAGGCGAGGGGGGAAAAAAAGCAGTAAAAGCCCTGAACTTTTTAGGTGAAATGGTTAACTTTGAAAATTTTCTTATAATGTGCATTTTCTTTTGTTTGGYGGCTTACTTTCATCTGTAGGAATCTCTCTGTGGTTTTATTAGCAATGATAACTGTCACATAAACCCCAGGCTGACAAACCCCAGGTGTATTGGTCACCTAGAAACTCTTTCCAACCTCTGAGAAATTTCCCTTGTAGTCAATATTTTGATTAGAAATTTGGCAGTTGCTGAAACTTGTCATTTGTGCTTGTCTCTTCTTAACCAACCTCCTGAACCTGAGCCAGATGGAAGAGGTTGACCCACCACCTGAAGCTTTCCTGGTGACACGGTCTGTCACRGCCTCCAGGACTTATTTTGCAGTGAGCAGGTAATTACTTGCTAAGATGGGTATGTATCTTTTAATAGGAAAATCTGAAGCCTGACACATCTCCTCTCATTCCTAGTCTACCAAGATTGAGCTGAGTTTGACCTGACAAGGAAAATAGTTATTTCTAGGAGTAAAGGGTTCAGAATTCAGAATAGTTAGGAGTCAAACACAGTTGAGCTGTAATTAGGAGAAATCTGTTCAAAACCACAGATGAAGCTGCTAGATCTCTAAGAYGAAGCATTCCATTAGTTTCCCTCTGCTCCCTTTCTCTTCACCCTTATGCAGACCACCTAAGAGACTGAGAGCCTGAGTTAATTAAAACTCTGAACTAGGCTATTTCATTATCCCAAGCTTTCCTTGATGGCTCTGCTCTAGAGTGAGTAAGAAAGAAAGATCTGATCAAGTAAACACAACTTAAGTATAGCTTGGGAAAGCTTCGGTTTAATGTGGGAGTTGGCATGGTTTTGTGCCAAAGTTTATTTTAGATAGTTTTGATTAATGGCAGAAAAGGCAAGATGTGGATAAAGGTCATCAGTTACTTAATCTGTTCCTGTCTGTCTGAGCTGAGCGCTGCTGGGGCATTAGTCATAATGCAGGATTAGGTGTGTGCCCRCTGCTTTTATTCCTTTCCTTGCTCYGTGGTTCTGCCCAGGGCCTCCCTGTTCTTCTCTGCCTGAGTTAACTAGTGAACTCAGTTAACTTCTCTGCCTCTGATGTTAACTAGAGCAAAGGAGCTCTCCTGGGGGCTCGTGTGTAGCCTGGGATGGAGAGGGGCAGCCCCAGCGGGCACAGCAGTGGGTTGGAGCCCAGGGCACCGCCAGGCTCCCCTGCACGTGCCCGTGGCTGAGGAGCGTATCCCAGCTCCGCTCTGCTGGCGCTGCAACGGGAGATTCAGCCTGCAGCTCCGGTGAGGAGAGGCTGGGATTATTACCAGGCACAGTCCTTGAGAGCCCCGAGTCCGTGACCTGCCTCTTCCCTCAGCCAGTGGTCCCTGGCTCTTGTTTTCACACATTCAGCTTTATGGTTTTGAGCCTTTAGTGTAAGAGCTGCTATTGAGAGATTACAAGTGTAGACATCAACCCAAGGTTTCCATGATCACCATTGCAACTTTGATGTTTGTTATCCTGTCATTTTTCTCATTACAATTTGTTATTTTGAATGCATTCTGCTGAGAAGCTGTGAACTAAGTAACAAATTAACTTCTTTCTCCAGCAAAGAAGCGCACAAGCTGAGGAAGCTACCAATCCTTCACCTGCTGTTCAGTCCCCTCAGTTGCTGCTGTGATGTGTTCCCTTCCCTGATGTTTAATACTGTGTGTTTAGGTCACTCTGCTCTTGTGTTCTTCCTTGTCGACTCCCCGGGACAAGGGCAGTGCCATTCCAAGTCCTTGCTCAGGTGCCTCTTCCTGCGCTCCGTGTTGGGTGGCAGAGTCAGGGCAGTCTCAATCCCTTTCTAGTGACTCCTATTTTCTTAACAGTAACATATCCTCTGCCTTGCGACCATGGCTAAGACAGTGTTTTCCGCASTTTTCTTAAGGATGACTTAATGGTGTTGCCTAGTGCAAAGTCAGCACTGCACTTGCGTAGCTAGGAATTTTTATGATGTTTATGGGGAGGTGTTTCCCAGCACAGGACTTAACGTATGGCTGCCCTATCAGCTTGTAACGTGCRCTTGCCTGCAGCTCTTTACAGCCAGCTGAGGTTCCACTCACCTGAGCGGTTCTGTGTCACTGGTGGATGTGGCCACCTTGCTGTGGTAGCTGCAACCCTGGGTTGTGTATCTGCTACACGTTGGACAGCAGAGGATGCAGCACAGCCCCCATCAGGAGTATCTTCCTGCTGCGAAGTGTGGTCTTGTCTCTTATCTTTGGTGAATCCAGGAAAGATCTTCTCTTTTCTCCTGCTGTTTTGTTGTTTTTTTTTGCCTTTTTGTTTTTTGAGGATTTTTTTTGAGGGTAACTAGAAGTTTGGGTGCAGTAGTGGGTGGAAAATAAACTTTGAGCTGCTTTACACGGGAATTGAACTAAGCGGGAGGGATTCTGAATCTTGCTGGTCTTCTCCAGGAACGAAGCTGCAAACTGGGGAGAGCTTTTAAGAACCACAAAGGCACGAGATGCAGCCCAGCTGAGGCAGCAAAACCTACCTCCTTCAGCAGTTGGACCTTTGCTGTGGTCTCTTGGAAATGGCAGGGGTATTTCTGCTAAGTGCTCTGCATCATTAAATATTGTAGGCTCTCTGCTTTATTAATTGTTCTCACATTCTGTGAAGCAGGAAAACAGCCAAAGGTGCATAATCTTAATTCCCAGTCCCCCTACATAATTTAACTACTGTTCAGTGACCTTTCGCTGGAGAATGATTTTTCAAAAGCTTTTTCAAAATCTGTCTTTTACATGACACCCATGCTCTCAGCTATGTCTGGGATTTCGCCCAGCAAGAAGAAGGTCAGGACATCATATAAAACAGATCATCTTGCTTCCAGCCATACTCCAATAAAGAAATAAAATAGATCAATGTAGCATGTTGAAGCCATTATAATCCAGATTCTGGAAATTCCTGTTAGCAGAGCACTAGCAGGTATTAGCAGGAAATGTGTTTTCTTTAAGGATGAGTGGCTGCAATAGCTGCTGTCACTCAGTAACTGAGAACCTTTCCTGCATGCAGATACTGTGCCCAGCTCGGAAATGTGTCATTCAGGTGGCAGTCTCRATATGCACCTTACTGTGGTCCGACTGGTAAAAGGAAAGGTATGTTCAAATGTTCAAACTAAACTAACAGTGTGGGTTTTTTTTTTTTTTGGAAGCCTATCCATTTTAACAGAGATGCTTGCATCCATGTTCTTTTTATTTTTATTTTTTTTTTATTTTTTCCTTCCTTCTCTCTCCTCTCTACCTTGAAAACTAACTTCAAAAGTCAAATTTAACCTCTATCTTGTCCACCTATGAACAAACCACAGATTCAGAAATAATACCTACATGGTTAAAAAACAGTAATATTTTATCAGTGATCTAAACAGCAGAATTCCTCTTCTTAAATAAAAGAGAAACAAAATCCTTTCTGTTCTGTAGGGCAAAGCATTCCTCAGGGAGAAAGAAAATCCAGAAACTGCCTAATGCTTGGCTAGCCATGGTGTATTTCCTGTTACAGCTAGGAAAAATTCCAGTTGTCACCTGCTATATAATCCAGCTGTTCATCCGACTTCCACATGTACAAATCTCCTCAGCTCAATGCAGGAAATTAAGACAGCAGCAGATATTAATTATTTATAGACATATCTATAGAGACTATCATATTTTATTAATGTTGGAAAGAACCCCCTCCAAACTGGAAACACCTATAACACTGAAATTCCTTCACCTCAGGTTTTAAAGGAATTAGATTTTTCTGTAAAACATTTTCTTCTACTTCTTTTCACTTTGGTACTCTTAGGAATGTCGTAGGCTCAGCACAATTATTCTGTGCGGGGCAGTCCAGGATCGAAAAGTCAGCAAAACAAATGACTAATGGTCTGATTAATTTGAGGTAGCTGAAGTAAAGCTGCTATAAGGCTCTGTCTTTATTAGTACAGTTCATAATGTTCCTGGCCCAAAGTGTTTTGCTAAGCATTGACATGTTGGGCAACTTGCTTTATAGAGCACGTGTTAGTTTTCTGTAATCTTGGTAATTATAAGTGTAACTGATGTTTGAAACAATGCAGTCACTCCTTCTGCCAGGTCAGGATTGTTTTCCAGGGTGGATGTTAYGCTTTATTATGGCATTTAGTATCCTGAGGGTTTGAACTTCCAGAAGAGCATGTGGCTCTGTAGCTGAGGTCCACCSTGCTCCGATGAAGAAAGCAGACGCGGTGCCGAAAGCAGAAGTGGGGCTGATGAATGAATTAGGATGTAACCGGCTCCCCTTGAGCCGCTGTCAGAAAGCTTAATGTGTGTTTTCCTGTTCTCTATTCCATCTCATTCCCTCTTATTGCTTCTTGGGATTTAATCCTTGCAAATATGAGGTGATAATCCTAATGGAAGTGTGAAGCATCGCATGCCAGCTTGAGGTGTTGGTGATGGAGACCCTGAGAGAAGCTGATGAAAATACAATTTTCTCCTTCCTGGGAAGATGAGTGCTTGCAATCCCTTTTTGTGGTGCTAGAAACAAAATGCACAACTTTTATGTCGGACATCTAATGCCCAAGGCTAAATTTATAGGTCTGTCAGTTGTTATGAGTGTGGTGTTGCCTGTGAAATGATCCCCTTGTTCTTGCAAACTGTTGACATGGATCTTGCGCTCAACAGTTTCTGAAGGAAAGTTTTTGAGTAAATTCTCAATGTAACTGCTGGAGCCATGAAATAATTCCCCAACACATTTTAACTTAGAATGAATTCATTACRATTTGGAGACATATATATACGATCYGTTATTTTACATGAGCTCACATCCAAAACACATTTTCCCCCAAAATGGAGACGTTCCCACCAGAGAAAACAAATACGTTGAAGGAACCTTTTGTTTGCCTGTTATTGTCAACTTTTACCTCAGAATTCAAGTACTTGTTTTAAAGCCAAAAGCCTGTGCTGCTCCGAGGGAGATGTCGGGTAGGCCTTGCTAAAGAGCTCGTGCTTGTGCCTTCCCTCATGAGCTGCTCAAGCTGTTGGAAACGTGGCCACCGAGTGCCCTGGGCCTGGAGGTGAGCAAAGCCCTTTCAGCTGGAGGTGCCAGCCTTGGGATCTTTCCCTTTTTATGCACGTCCAAGCATAACACCAGCCCTTTCTGAACAGGTCCTGTAACCTTTGCCGATTTGAAAGGGTTTATTTAACTGGGTATTGTTAGAAGGTTATTCACTGTTCTCCAGCATTTGTTTATAGGTCCTTCTACCACAGAAATGTTCTTTGTTATTTTTTCCTGTCTTTATTCACTTTGAAAAGTCTTCAAATGAGAGGTCTCATCAACTGAGCCGTATCTTCTTAAAGTGATACCTAGGATTTGTTTTTGATTTGTTTATGATTATGTTTATGATTGCGGATCTGGTTAAGAAGCATGATCTGTAGCTGTGAGGGTGAGCTATCCACCATTAGGCATTGAGAAAAAACAGACCTAAAAGTAAACATTAAAAATATTATTTTTCCATAATTATCCAGATAAATCCCTATACAGATTTTTGCAACAGTTTTTTTAGAAGTCATATTCTGCAGTGCATGGCATTTATTTTCATTTTATTATTGTATTTTCTTAACATTATGAATAATAATTTTTTTCCTAACCGTGTAATATATAATTGAACCCAGGATATGTGCCTGGAAACCTTCTGACGGTAAGAAATCGTTATAAATTGTGCATTAGTGGTCCTTAAGCAAACAAATAGGAATAAGATGCTGTTTCCTGATGCACAGGAGTATCCCTGTGCCTCTCACTGAGGTGCTAAGCTCAAATGGTCAGTGCTAAGCTTTATGGTCAGTGGAAAAGATGATGAATGTCAAAGGCRTGACTGTGATCTCCCTTTAAGGTAGATACGTGAAACGTGGCATGTGACTCATACCATTAAAATGCCTGTTTTTCTCTGCTGTGTATTGACAGAGCCCATGGTGATATCTGCAGTTCAGTGATACAAACCCCATCTTATGTGATCTATCGAGGCATGGTCACCTAACTCTATATGTTGGCAGTTAAGTGGATGTTTCTGGCAAATGTAGAATGGTCATAAACCCAGGAGAGGAAGTAGGGTGAGGAGCACAGAGCTGTGGATGTGAGCATTCATGTACTTAAGGTCTAGGCATGCTTCAAACTCTTGTCCTTCCCCAGCTTACCAGATTGTAAAGTTTTTTATTTTAATGTTTTTAATTGAAAATGGTTTTGTGATTTCCTTACGGTAAAGCAGGGCTACAGCCCCAGTCATATAAGCAATAGACAACCAAAGTATAGCAAGTCTTAAACTGTTTGCTTTGGTTTTACTGGAGAATGGGCTGACGTTTGAGGGCAACTTGACCCAAAAGCTGGTGTCGTAGTCCTCATATTCATGCGTGTTTCTGCTTATACCTACCTGATGGGATATGAGTTTCTGCAGTAGGGATTTCTGAATGTGTGTGAACACCCTTATTCTGTAACCAGGATATTTTCCTTTTGCTTTCTTAGAAACTGTAATGAATTGACCCTGAACAGCTCTACCTACAGGAAAAAAAAGGCAGAGGACTGTGTGAGAACTGTTACAGCACATCTCCGTGGAGTGAGATTTGCATCCATCCATAGGATGTGGTTTGCATTACACTGCAGCTCTCGTTTGTTGTCCTTTTGACTCCCGAGTGCTAAAAATACTGGATTGCCTGTTGTATGTAAAAGAGCAGCAGCATCTCAGGTAGATACAGAAAGCATTATCAGAAATAAACGATCAGCTGTTCTCTTAACAGAAGCAGTCTGAAGCCTTTCATCCAATTTAAGAAGTGCTCAGTTTGGCCATTGGGATTTAAATTACGCAGGATGAAAGCATGTTGAAACGGTGAACTAATATCACTGCTTGGGACTGTGAGGAGGAAAAATTAGTAAGAGACCATGGGATCAAGGTTGGCTAGCTGCGATTGAAAATTAGAAGTGTTGAGCACAGTGTGATTTCTGTAGTGTAAATGGAATGAAAGCAATTGGGAAAGCTTAACAAGCCTGTTTTTCTGTCGCTCTTTGTAATTCAAAGCAAGTGTCTTTGCTGGTAATTTCTTCCAGAGAGTCTCCTGAAACCCCACCAGTTAGGAAGCTTAATTCCTCAGTTTTCAATCCTACTCTTTTGCTGCTTGGGTATGGGTGAATTTTAGAAAGAAAAYGTGACCTGAATGCTTTAAGTGTTGGCTCCTGCTCTGTGGTGCACCCTGGGGCTGCAGGTCCCTTTCGAGGTGCTGAGGACCTGCCTCAGCCCCTACCTGTTCAGGGACCTGCTTTCCTTTTGGTGGAGCTGGACCACACGTGTGGGCCTGGGAGCTGCAAGTTCATTATCCTCTGCCTGGCTCTGGAGCAGCTTGGGAGGTGGTCTCTCTCACAGTCTGGTCCCTTTGGTACATAAATACAGAATAAATATACTTCATCTCTGGAATGGTCTGGCCTCCATGTATTTAACTGTGGATATTTTTCTAAAATTAAATATTGAGTGACAGCAAGTGATGATGGACAAAGCAGTGGCAAGAACAGGGGCATTATTGCTATGGAGTTTCATCAGCACTGTATGGGAAGATTAGTTGGGTTGAAGAGCATAACTGTTACAGAATGCAGAATTCATAACCTGCAGTAAATTTGAAATTTTGCATGTTGTGTTAGTTTTTTAATTTCAGAGTTATGTGCTTTCTAAATTCTGTGTTTTTTTTATTTTTTTCTTTATATGAGGGTAAGTGAATAAAAAGGAAAACTTCACAATTAAGTTTCCAGAAGTTATCCAAAAAAAAAAAAAAAAAAAAAATACCTGTGGGTCCAAAAGAAGTGCCTCTTTGGTTGTTCAACAGTTGCCATATAAAATGGTAGCTGCTACAGCTGATAAAAATGTAAAAGCCATGGTAGAGGGAGAAAAAAGTCCCCTGTACCCTTATTATCTACACAGTACTGCTCACAAACTACTGTCAGTTGCAAATGGGTTGTATTTTTGAAGTACACAGCCAGCACAGTATTTAATTACTCTATATAGTCAAAAAATCATTTCATTTGATTTTCAGGGGAAAAAAATGTGTAAACTTTTGCTTATTTTCAAATAAATTCTTTTGTATTGAAGTAATAACAGCAAGCAAATAGTAACAGCAAGCACATTCCTTCTTTAGATAGAAAATCATTTTTTCCCCTCAGAAGAAGATGAAGGTACAGAAGTGAATGGGAGACGTTAGCTGTTAATGCATCAGTTCATTTCTGGCACTGCCTTAAGTGCTAAGGACTGTACCTTGTAACATGCATTGCAAAGATGGATGAAAAATAGGGGAAAGAAASGAATTCGTGACATAAATGATTCCTGTTTTTGGACAAGGTCTAGTCATGAGGACTAAAGTCTTTAGGCCAGAATTTGCACGCAGAAATAGGTATGTGAGGGTATGTTGAAAATATGGTTAGAAACTTGCTTCCAGACCCAGGAAGGAAAGGGAAAACTCCTCTGGAAAGGAGAAGACTGTTTGGAATATTACCTCAATAATTCTGCTTACTGATTAAATGTGTATTTATTGGCAGTTGTTGTTCTGTTTCTTTGTTTTCCTGGAACTTTCTTTGTGCTTCCCAGTATTTCTTTTTAATTAGCTCTCTTCTTTGGCCTTAACACGTAGGAGGGTTAAACATGGCTCTCCAGGCTGCTAGTAAGATCAAAATCTATAAAATGAGATGGAAGATGGAAACAAAACTTTCTTTGAACATTCAACAAAGAAAAATAATTATGACGAAGATTATAATAATGAGTCCTCAATTGCTGCAACAGTCTGGGCACAAAACTATATTATATATATATAAAACACCTTAAAGTTTCTCTTTTTAATTAAAATGTGTCATCTTTAATTGGTGCCAGCTGTACATTAACCAGATTTATAAATCCTGACTTTAGGCTTAATTCTCGTTTCGCATCAGGAGGTGTTGTGTCCATACAGGTGCCTGCAGGCCTGACTGGTCTAGTTCAGGATAGGAAAGGACTTTTGCCCCTTGCATAGWCCAAAGCAAATAAAACGTGAAGAAAGGAGCAGTTTGAATGAACTGCAGAATGATGGGGCACCAGTGAGCCTCGATGTGAGATACTGCAGTTAAACCAGTAAAACTCTGCTCCTTCACAAAYGTTTCTTTAAGGCATCTATGGAGATGTTTAGTGGTTGGAGAGGATGAAGCGCTTAGGCTTGAATGGTCCCCGAAGCCCCCCTGGAACCGGGATTTGCCAGGGGCTCCTACACGCTTCTGCCTGGAGCCTAAGAAAGGCTCTTTGCAGAGTGACAGGCAATGTGCCTTAGCAAGCATACAGGAAAACTTGAAGCAGGTTATCCAGCTGAGAGTTTTGCTTTTCTTGTTGATAAGATCTGAATTTAAAAAGAGGAAAGCTCCTCTACCARAAAGTCTTAAGATTATACAACTGAAGGTATGATTGCATCTATTATTATTCAGTGCTTTCTGAGAGAACAAACTCATATTCCTATGCTTATTCTAACTTGCTGAGTCTCACAATGTCTGGAAAGATTGGGCTATAAAACGTTAATTTTTTAATATAAAGTTTTTGAGATGCAGGAATCCTTTTAAGGCTGCATGACTCGGTTGTCAGGTTTCACGGAGGAAAAGGACAAGCCAGGGAAGGTGAGGAGCAGGTGGTCCTGAAGGGCTGCTTGTTCCTCCACAGC
>NW_020455544.1:3495119-3531530 GCF_003342845.1 Nothoprocta perdicaria
TTTTTTTTTTTTTTTTTTTCCCCCCCCTCCTGCAAGCATCAGACTGGCACATTCATTTAGTTCAGTGAAGAAACTTTGTTTCAGGAACACATATTTCTGTCATTCTCTACAGGGAATTTGTTACGCTTATACAGAAGCTTTTACTCTCCTAGAGCTATGTTTTTCTTCTTAATTTATTATCTTCTATGACAAGTGTGTTAACGAAGCATCAAACCTGTGTAGCCTCATCTATTTTGTGCTCATTTGTGAATACTGGGAAATTTCTTTCTCTATCGGATTTAAAAAATGATACTGTTTTTCCCTTACATCATGACTGAAAAAGCGTGCTATAACTCAAGTCCAACTACAAATTTGAGTAATGACTTAATACTCACCCTCATCTGCTGTTACATCTTGGAAGAAGAGCATAATTGAACTATAACATCAGTTTTGAAAATTGTCTGTAAGTGTAAGGTGAGACCAAACCCATTTTGTCCAGTGCGACTTCCAGAGATACTTCCCATATTAAAAATTAATTCCCAAACTATAAAAACTGTGAAATGCATTTGAAAAGAAAGCTACCTGTGTAGCAGTTGGGCTGTGATGAAGCTGTTGCTGGCAGCATCTGTCTAGCACTACTTGCAGGAAAGCAGAATGCAGGTAGCTCTGCTGTCTCGCATAGTCCTACAGCTAGGGCTACTGGCGGCAGCATTGCGTGGTGTCAAGATTAATACTAAAATCACTGCCTGTTCCATAAAAATAAAAATACCAAATGGTTTGGGCAAGACAGAGAAGAACCTGTAGCTGTGTACTGTGTTCCAGGCTGGTGCCTTAGCAGTTCCCTGTTCACCAAACATGATGGTCAGTGGTGGCTGCTGCAGCAGTACAGGCGAGCACACAGTTCAGCCTTCTGCTGCCATCATTCACACGTGGCCTTACAAGACTCGGGTTTCTGTAGCTTCCCTTGCYGCAGTTTTTATAGTTTTAGGATTACTGAACGTCTCAGGCTTAGTTGTAACCTGCACTGAGCTGCTTTCTTTGCATCCTGCTCTGATGTTCTTTTCTTTAAGCATCCTGCTGCACCTGAGATGGACACTTAGGTACTAGAAGACAAACGGTTGGGAATGTGACCCAGACAATCCGATATACTTCAGGCGACTTCTTGCTGTGCTGTAAATTAGGGAGGAGGTTTCCATGAAAAAGGAAATCTTAAAGATCCTGAAGTGTCAAATGTGCTGTAAATTAGGGAGGAGGTTTCCATGAAAAAGGAAATCTTAAAGATCCTGAAGTGTCAAACTTAAAAAAAAAAAAAAAAAAGGAGGGAAGGAGGGAAGGAGGGAAGGAGGGAAGGATGGGAAGAGGGAAGGTCGTCGCTCCAGTCACGAGTGGAGATCGCGTGCCGTGCTCTGTTTTAACTAAAAAAAAAAAAAAAAAAAGCAGATAAGTTTAAATAATTCAGTAACATCTTCTTTTTGATTTTAGCTGTGCTTGAGCATATGATGGACACTGAACTGCTAACAGTAAAGTCAGTGCTGGTAGAAATACCTCTGCATAGATTTCAAACTTTTTGACCTAGAATACATAAAATATTATGCCATGACATGCAATTTCCAGAAAGAAGACCCAAGTATGAGACAGCTGTCAATGGGGAATGAGGAATGCAGGCATTTATCATCTAATGGCCCAGCCTTATAAAACGGCCATCTCCAGCATTCATTTATATAGAGAGAGCTTTTGGCAGTGAATGATACAGCAGTTGTAGACTTTGTGGTAAATACAGTTTACTGCCTGTGTTATGTGCTCTCCTTGAAGCAGAGGTTAAACAGGGAGAGGACCAAGTTTTAAAAGGAGAATATACTCTGCAGAGGGAAAAAAAACTGGCTTTTTATTCCTCAGTTGTCTCAGGTGCTGTTGAGTATTCAGGATCCCATGTGCTGCCTTCTGAGGGAAAATGACATGGAGCGATGTTTTTCCTGAGATAAAAAGGAGTCACTCCTGCTAGCGCAGGAGGAGTGACACGGCTCAGGAAGATGGGCTGTACCGTTGTACAGTCAAAATGGTCCTCGGAATTGTTAACTAAATACTACTTGTTGTCCTCGCACCATGGGTGATGCTGGTCTTGGGTATATTTGTGTCCCTCGTCAGAGGTGGGTGCTGTTTGTGTTGGCTCCAGGTGTGATTGATGGCGTGCTCCAAGGACATGCGACTTGGGAAAGGTGGGAGAACAAAGTCAAGGACTGTTTGCCAAGCTGCGAGCTTGGCAAGCGGGGGCTGTGCATGTGAGAGCAAAGCACTAGATGTGGAGGAGAAACGGAGATCYAGGCCTCCATAGAGCTGCAAATGGTAGGAAATGGTGTATTTTGGGAGCTGCTCAGGAAGGATCTTCGACGACATGAAACTGAGTCTCATTCCTATGGCCTCTTCTCTGCACTGAGTGCAAGTCCCTACTGCTGCTCTTCATCTATAACTACTACTTAGCTCTTTTTCTGTGGGCAGCAAAAGCTTTCAATGACAGTAACTCGCAAGCCRGGCCTGTTTGCAGATGCACTTTGCTTGGACTCATTTTTTGCTGGCACCATGTTGCCCTAGAGTTTAGTGTTATTGCATCTTTGGATTTTGTCTTGATTCTCACTACTTTTGTGCTGACAGCAAATTTTGTCCATTCTCTGCTTTGCTCCATTTCCCGCTTCATTAATAAACATAGCAAACAGCGTTAGTGTTAATACAATTCCATTGAGTGTAGTGTGGCTCCATGCCTTCTACCTTAAAAGTGCCCTTTTCATCAGTTTTTACTCTGTAATGGAACTTTCCCACTTTTTTTTTCCTTGTAGTTACTAGAGTTACTTGGTTGAATTGAGTGAGGAACTTCCCTCACAATATTTCTGAAATGCTCACTCTAAACCTGATTTGAGGTTCTACTTTAGGCCTTTCTTGTTATTGTCTAGAGGAGGAGCAGGATCTGACAGGATCTGAGAAATTCTGTGCTCAGATCTGTAGTGAAAATTCTCATATAGGATTYTTCATGCTTATCTCTAGCATAAATACAATGGTTGTTTATCCTACTGATGTAAGTAGTATACTTACTAGTACAGTAAATATCTTTGAACACAAAGAATCAAATATTCTGGCAGAGTGTGCTTCCTTCGTGCATGTGTTATGTTCATGATCCACAAAAACAAAAGAGAGGAGACTRACTGCAGCAAATTTATTCTTATTATCTCAACATCTATCCAGGGTGGTAAAAACCCTGCAGTTTTATGRTACATTACAGTGTTTCTCCCTATGTATATGTAGTTTTTTAAAGTACATCTGCATGCCATTGTGAAAATCATTAGAAAATGGGGCTATTTTTCAAAGGTAGATGCTCCCTTGGCCAAATGGGGCAGGGAGCAATAGGTCTGTGCTGTGCTAGTAAATTTGAGCAAACTGTTGCCTTTATTTCAATGCCTGTTTTTGGCTGGACCTGTTGCTATTCTATATGACTCTAACACTCTCTGAGCAGCGTAAGGGGGCTTTGCAGTGGATATACCCTGCTATAAATTTAATTCTCCTGGAAGACTTCTCTTTACGCTGTGGGGTGGCCTGGGATGGATTACCTGGGGAAGAATGGAATGTGCCGCCGCCTCCTCTTCCGAAGCAGCCTGCAATTTCTCTCTGTTGCTGATGCACATACRCACCCATTCTAAATGGCTTGGTAGGTAATCATTATCTTGAAGTGGCAGGTGGTAATTGCTGTATTAAAATTCTGTGCGGCTTATTTGCCACGCAGGGCTACAGCAGAACTCTCTGCAGCCCGCCAGCGTGTAGATTAGAGATGCCTTGGGCATCATCTTCTCCAATTTTTAAAAAATTAATCATGCATAGTTTCCATATTAACGGAGAAGGGGATGAGAGAGGAAAATGAGGCAGCTCCTGCCCACACACTCCTTGTGCTCCTTTCTACGAGCCTGGGCTGACCCTGTCCGTGTCTTGTGACCTGTACCTGGAAAAAGAAAAGCGAAGTACCCTAACRAAGCCACTTTCTCCAGGCAGGAGCCTATTCCTGGTGGAAGGAAGCGATGCAAACAACACAATGCTGGGATTGCTCAGCATTCATGCTGGRTTTGCCAATGCTGGACTGGTTTTGGCAATATATGTTAGCATATGTCATGATGGTAACGTGCAGTCCGTGAAGATTTGCAGCTTAAATCTGGCTGGAATGCACAGGAGTGTTTAGCAGTTTGAAGTGTCCCAGGTAGGCAGTGAGACCTGAGATGTCTCCTCTGAATACAAGAAAGATGCTAGAGACAGAAATCCTGGGATCCTCCTGTTGTCTGCACTGATGTGGTGGCTATAAATCATTTTTCAGCTCGTTTTAGAAGCAGGATGAAAAAAATGACACCTTTTTTATTGCTCATTTGGAAGGAAGTTATGTGAAAATTACCAAAGTTTTACATTATAAAACCTGCTGTGCACTCTAAAATAAGCAGAAACTCGATTTGCTGTTTATAATTTACTGATTTGTAATGATTTTCACAGCACAGATGCCACAAGCACAAGATTATGATGAAGGGTATGAAATAAGCAGTAGAAAGAAATTATCTATTAATAATGGKCTATACTGAGCACGGCAAAAAAGAAGGGTGGGCTGCTTTCTATTTACAGCCAAACTAATTGTTTGATAGCCATGTAAAAATAAAATAATGACTACTGTGTCTGTCTCCAGAGTTGCATACTGAGATGAGTCAGTGATGATTTGATTGGACAAGATTGTGGAATAAAAGCAGTTAAATTGTGCAGAATTGGTCATGCGTTTTTCTGCACTGCCAGCAGTTCCACTTGGTAAATATATACAGCAGGTTCCCCTTGTCTTTCATGCAACTTGTATGGTGTGATTAATGCATTTACTCTGTTCCCAACTGCTGCTACCAGCTAGTAGAGCTGCTTTTGCCATGGAGGTGACATGTATTAGGCATTTGCTGATGGCTCATGGCAGAGGATGCTCTGCAACAACTGAATGCAACARGCTGCTTATGGGCATCCTTCCCTTTATGCCCAAAGAGAACATGCACCTGATCTTTTTTCTGGACTATTAATTTGCTTTCTTTGCTTTTTGCATGTAAGTATGTACTGGAGCTAACAGTAAGGACACCCATTTCAGTTTACAACTGTTAGGTCCTTCAAAATGAGTCAGCCAGACTTGCTCCTTTGCAATGATGAACCCTGTCTGAATGCAGATTGTTTCCTAAATAAATATATATTGGAAAAGTTGATGGCCAATGATATGCCAAAGTTGTGCTTTATATGKCTAAAGCCCACTAGCTGAATAAACGTGAACTAAAGATTCCTGTGAATTCAGGTGACTAATGAATGCCTTAGAGCAAGCAGGTATTTTGGGAAGAGGATCATGTCCTCATTCRACTCTGAACCCAGGAACAAGGGTAGACAGTCTGGGACACCATAATGGAATAAAAAAAATGATCATATGGATGATTAGAACACAAAACTACAGCTACAGAGGGGGAAAAAAAGTCTGCTGGTTTTATTCTGATATCTAAATTATCCAATTTTGGGGGATGCCCATGAGAGCACAGCTGGCCCAAATGGAGGCCCTTTTGCTAACAAAAGAGCAGGAGAGGAAGGTGCTGCACAGAAGCTCTTACCTGGGGGCATCCCTGCTTTTAATTTGTAATTGGTCTCTGCTCCCATTCCAGGTTTGCTGCCTTTCCCCATTTGCAGCTCACATTGGCTGGGCTGAGTTTGTACTCAAGAGAGTCTTACTAAAAAGGGTAAACACAGTTTGTTTGAGTGCTCTTTTTTCTTTTCCCTGGGGGAATTAAGTTGCAAGTGTTTAAGCTTTACAAAGGTGTCTGCCCTAAATGARCGACCCAGGGGTTCCCTTTTGCCTTTGGCTTTCTTCCCACCTGGAGAAAACTTAATGTAATAGCCACAGTGGGCTGCAATCTGTCTCTCAGAAGTCGCATTCAGAAATTTATCTTCCTCACCCTTGGCATTTAAATTTGACTACTTTACAAAGAATTTAAAAGGGAAATGGTGAGATATTTGTAGTTGTTAAGATCATGATGGCATGTACAGATGTCAGATTGCTCTTGTGTATTGTGAAACTTTAGCAGGAAATATAGTCAGTAAAGAAATCAGTAAAGATTGAGTTTTGTTTTCTTTTTGTATTTCCTTAAAGTTGCGGAAAAATACAATTTGGAAAGCTTCACTGTAAATTGCATACCAAGAATTTTGAAGTTACAAAGTTACTTTTTGTTTTTTAATGTGTGATCTCAAACAGAAGGAAAACCACAAGCAAAAATATAGAAAATGTACATTTTTCTTTTTTTCCTCTGGGGTGAATTATGTCAGAAAAGATCTCAYGCAAAGTCATGGCGGATGTGTGCCCTCACTATTAAACAGGGTGCTAACATGGGGATAACTCGGGTGCAAGTTTTGTGGCAAGAAATGTTGGAAGTGCAGGTAGGTCCAGGCAACTCTTTGGGGCCTGCAGATGCTTTGGTGCAGACGTGGTGTGGTGACGTTAAGGTGCATTCAGTAATTAATGTAAGTAAGCAGCAGGGACATCTGTGTCATGCAAAGGAATGTTCCTAGCAGGGAAAAGATGGATATCAGCTGTGTTTTAACCAGAGATCTTTGGCACCACCATTTTCTACAACAGAAAAAAAAATGAAAGGTTTTTTTCCTTTAGCTTTGAGATGAGACTGCACCGAGGGAGCGCATCATGTTACTGTGGAAAAGCTTGGGGATGATGAACTATAAAGCTAATTGGCTAAACTCTCCAAGCCTGGAAAAAATGGTGAGATCTGTTAGTTACAGTGTTTGTTTCTTGAGTTTTGGGCTCTTCTGGAGCTAACGTGCTGGGATGTGCTGTGTTTGAACGGCATCTACGGAGCAGGGGCCAAACCATGAGCTCATTAATGGTTTGAAGGTGTCCACGAAGGCAAAAAAATGGACTGTGGATGGGTCCTGGGGGTTTTGTAGCAGCCCTGTGCTTTGATGTCTGTTGGCAACCTGGAGCGGGGAATTTTATTGCACTAGGTGCACCTATTAAAAGACTTTCAACTCCCTTTGTGTGATATTGCAGAAGGGGGAATTAGAATAGGAGGCGAGAAAAAAAAAAAAAAAAAAGGAAAGAAAGGTTTTCTTGCAGGATGGAAAGAAAAGAGGATAAAAAGGGCGGAAAGAAAGAAATTGGCATTTGCTAGTTGGCTGTTCATGTTAATCCTCTTTAGCCCGCACGTGACTGGCTGGAAACCCTCTCGCGTTTTTCAATCCGGTGTGGAGCGGCAAGCTTAGCGACGGCCCTAAGAACCTTTTAAAATCCCTAAGCAGCTTCTAGCCCCTCTCATGTCACTCGGGACTTAGGAGGCTGGCTCCGTTCAGGCACCCGGGGCCAAGGGATAAATGCTCAGCCCGCTGCTGAGCATTTCAATTGGTCTCCTGCACCAGGGCTGGTGGTTCAAAGTGGCATGTCAGGAGCTGGCGTGTGGATTTAAATGCAATTTTTGAGCAGAGATGGAAGAGGATTTTTATATTTCAAGGTGGAATTCAGTAATTTGTAGCCCGTGCCACAAAAACACACTGAGGAATTCCCGGATTTAGGTTGTCAAGATAGTGAAGCAAAGGAACTGCAAATTCTGGAAGGAAAGAGCACAGCTTAGTGCTCACTGCTTCCCTCTTGAACAGCCACAGGGGCAACAAATAAATAGGCAGAGAAGAATAGATCGTTTTGCCTGCTCCCTTATCAAAGTCCAGACAGGTTCATATACTGTCATTTGCAGTATTATCCATATTAATTGTAGATGTCTCAAGGAACATCAAGGATTTTCTTATCGTAAATGTTCATAGCTATAGAGACCTTTTTTACTGGTAGGTTTCTTAAACAGGTTATGAGGAAGTGTGTTATCTGACTGAGAACACTTCTACAAATAATTACGGTGTTTACTTCCTGGTGATAGGGACAAACAGAATCACCAAAAAAAAAAAAAAAAAGTGTTAGACCTTAAAACAAACTCATATATTTGACAACTCAGAAGAAAGATCAAAAGAAAGATCTCTCAAAGAAAGAGAGAAAGAAACTAGTCAGGCTTGCTGTTTTTTCTATCATTTATTTTTCTATAACATCTAAGCATAAGCCTGGGATGCAAATCTGTCTACAATGCACCCAGGAGATTGAACTCCATGRGGTTAGTTCTTTTTTCTCTTTGGTTGCATCATATTGTCTTTATTTTGCCTGAAATTTTAACACGTTGACACTGATGAACTATATGGAGATTCCTTTTTACAGCGTAAGAAGCGAGGCCCTCAGCTCACGACGACAGGTAGCGCAACTGGGGGCACGCGTCGAATCGCATCTGAAACCAACTTGTGTTGTTGTTGCAAAAGGAAGGGACATTAAAGGATGGTGTGACTGCCCTTGGGCAAACCTCCCTCCAAGCCGTCACGTGGTGGAGGACAAGCCGTCACTTGGTGGAGGACACGATGCCTGGATGGGAGCAGCCGCCCGTTTCCACACACAAGTGCATTTCCAGCACAGTTAGGTGTCTAACTGAGCATGGTAGTTGAACTAATGTATTTAAACGTGTAATTCATTCAGCGCCCCTAACCTGTTTGTAATGTTTTGTTCTTCAGGATGGTGTCAGACTCCAAGGAGGGAAAACGGCCTGCTGATAGCAGAGGAATTTCTGAAAGCCCCCAAATGCAGCGAAATTCCTGGGGTTTCCAGGCAGAAAAGGAAAGTGGAAGTAGAAATGCATGCASATGAAGTGGAACTTGACTACATGCTGGGCATGACTCTGAACAGCGATTTTAATTCTAAAAATCTCTCTGTGTTATCATGATACCCTGTGGGGCAGCCCAGGTCACTGGGCAGCTGGTTAGGAAAGCGACTTTGGTAACTGAGAGGTTTAACCTGCATCTTGTTTTGTGCAGAGGAGAGAAGTGTCCCTCTTCCAGCATGATCCATGTGGCTGGTAAGTGCTGGTCGGTGTGCTCAAAATGAAAATATTTGGCCTGGGTGATTCTTCTACAATCTGACCATTTGGGTGACTTCTCCTGTTGCTCCATCCTTGCAGCAGGACCTTAGGTTTGGGTGTTTCTTCATAGCTGAACAAGGACAAGCCCTTGTAATCCTGAGGCTCCATTAAACTCAACTGAGAGTCACCTGGTTGCGGCAGAAGGAGCCTCACAGCCTCTCCATCCACCCCAGGATGCTCCCTTGTGTACCGACAAAACACTGACAAAAGYACCTGGGTGTTTATTTTTGAGGTAAGAAGAAATGCATACTCTTTTTGTCCTCAAAACATTTTTTTCAACTTTCAGGCTCTATTTGCAAAATAGTTGTAGGTTTCTTTTAACCTGGTAAACTTATGTGCTATTATACCTCTTACATATTTTTRTGATGCTGAGTCTTGAATCTGCTGCTTCAATTACAGGAACTGCCAACAGTTGTATAAAAATCCAGAATATAGAGACAGAGGTGTCCTGCTTTTTACCTTTGGAATTACTTTTCCATGCTCTTGACAACTTTCCCTTACAAACTAAGTCAGTGATAGCTATGGCTGTGGAATGCAAGAAAACTAATGCAAACCTTTACTGTCAAAACAGGGACAAAACAACAAAAGTGCTGGGGCTTGGCACCGCTCCTGGCTCTCTTCCTTGCTCTCTCCCCAGCCCTTCAAAGCCAGTTGCTAGAAATGGCAAAGAGGGATGGGAAGTCCTGGCAAGGCTGYGAGAGAGGAAATACAGATGTATGGCTCTTCTGCCCTATAGAGGTGCACATCTATGCATCAAATGAGGAGATGGGGCATTTTGGATTGTTTATCATGCTCAGTGCAGCATCCAAGAGGGTGGAGAGGTTCTGCTCCTGATGCACGTGGCTCCAGCAGGTTTAGCCTCGATCGTCATCTGAAGCGGCTTAAAACTGTGTTTATGTTGTTAATTTAAATCTAGAGAAATATACTGCCTGAGCTGCTGATACGTGGACTGCTTAGAGTGGGAAGGTTAATTCATTTTCAGGTTGGAAAAATAGATGAATGCATTTATTAAGAAATCTTTTGTAGTTTTTTTTTGGTAGATTTTTGTAGAAGTTTGTAGAGATGGATTTTGTATACATGGGTACCTGAGATTGGAGTGAGGTAAGCTCAGCAGGTAAAATAGAGTATGTAAAATGCTAATGGAAATACCAGCCTTGCTGTTCTTCCATGTCTGATCTGCATCATGTTGTACCAAACTTGTTGCTGTCATATGTGAGGAGATGCCTTGTGACCTATGTGCATTTTGAAAACCCAAACTGTAGTGCTTGGCCTAGTTTCTCAGGAAGGGTTTGCTAAGTGAGGTTTGTTAGATGTTGATAAAAAAAAAAAAAAAAAAAAAAATCCTTAAATAATAAGCATAATCTCACTACTCAGATGCTTTAAACAAACCTTTATTTCAAGTTCTTTATTAAAAATAGATTAAAGCCTGTATTGCATAACCTGAATAGCAGTTAAGATGAGGTCCGGTTTGTCCTTGACTTAAATTTCTATGGTACTTTGGCCCGTTCTGTTCCTATTCACTCTACATGTTTGTGTTCTCCGTCTTCTAGTGCCCTGTAYATAGTTTTACTGTCCCGTCCACATACTATGTCCATTCTGCATTAGCTTTATAATCTTGTTAGTAAATATTGCCAAACATGATAAATTTACTCATACTTCAATAGATGATATCATTGAAGAATGCACTTTGAAAGTGGAAAAGCGGAACGTTACATTCAATGAAGAGACAAGGCTGACCTCAGCACTAAAATGCTCTTCTCTATTGAAATTCAGAAATAACATATAGGGCTGCACTGGTGTAAAGTGCTGAAGCACCTTGACGGTGCCCCAAACGAGTGCTCTGTCTGATGGAGTTTTTAATACTTCAAGAAGACATAGCATGCACGGTTAGATGTCAAAGAAATAATTCCCTGTAGGATCCGCAGGCCACATTTCAATGTTGACTTATGGTGACAGTGCAAATGATTGACCAGCAGTCGCCCAGGGGGCATTTCTGCACACACACAGTAGCGTTTTCCCTTTCTGCCCTTAAATCCCTTCGTGTGGTGCACTGAGGGCTTGTGCCCGTCTCGCTCATTGCACGTGCCAATGCCATGGCTCCTGAGGAAGCCCTGAGTAGGTCATTGCCTGGAGCCTGAGCTCATGGTCTTCATAGCMTGAATTAATGGTGCTAATGAAGAACTGGAGTTGAGATGATGGCAATGGTCTGAAAAATTTCCCTCTGAGGGCATGAGTAAAGTGTGGTCTTGCTTAACTTCTGGCAATTCTCCTCTGCAGGACTTGGGATAGATTTTAATAGGTGACAAATCTCCCTGTCATACGTATGAATAGGGATCAGCATTATTGACTGTTAAATGATTTTTTAGAAGGATTTGATTCACAGCATAAAAACATGGTTCTCGTAAAGAGCAAGGCCTCACCAAATAGCAGGGCAAGGTAAATGCCCCAGCAGCCTACTTATATAAATGATATAAATTGTATGAAAAATACAATTGTGACAGAAATTTACCCTGCAGCCCTGGTTTCTTGAAAGCCACGGGGTACCTTGGTGTGTGTGTCCAAAACCCGAGCAGCAATAACACAGCAGCTGCGAAAACTGTTGTTTCACTCTGCTGACGAGAAATACGAACACAAAGGGATTAAGAATAATATTTATGTACAACTTTACTAAGTTTATAATTGCATTTRTCTTGAACGTGAATAACAAGGTGGCATAAAACACAATGCCTTTTTCACGTACATAGGGCTTCGATAAGAATTGGCAGCCTCTCAGCTAGAGACTTCCTTGCTTGGCACCAGACGCTCCTGATTCTTGTCCACGTCTTGAAAAATTCATTAAAATGTCTTGACAGTTCAGCTGAAATCGTCATGGTTGCCGTTGGAAATAAGGTTCTAATAGTGAGAAAAATAAGTAGGATTTCTGAAGTTCCCCTTTTCTTCTTTCCCAGCTTAAAGCTGATAGGCAGCTCTCCGAGAATTGGAGACAGGGAAACTTTCAGAAGCRTTTTCCTTCTAATCTGCTATCATTGTCTGCAGTCTTCTCGGAAGTGAGTTTCTATTTGCTGGCTGTATAGGCATTTTGTTGGAAGCATTTTTGTGAAAATACATGAAATGGCATTTGAATTGCTTTTGGATTCCTTATAGGGTTTTGTTTTATTTTTAAAGCCTCTGAATTGGAAACATATTTCATTCCTTATATTTTTGTTTTTCTTCTAAACAACTTTGTACCCAGCACAAAATGAAATGTAGAACACCTGAGTAATTTGTTAGTCTCTGAATAGAAAATAAAGAAGCTCTCTGAGTAATGGAGCCAATAATTTAATTTTTAACTGAAACCTTGAYCTGTAGTAGAGAACCACAGATTGCTTTAGTTTTCTCACAGTTTTCATTGAAACACACACAGAAAGGCTCTTTTCCACTGAGACACCCTGGTGTACTTCATGATGGTGCTATTCCAACTTAATCCTCACAGATACCTTAGTTTTTAAGTCTCTTACTGATTTCTCCCCGCTCTCGCACCAGCAACAGCTCAAACCATTCCTGCACATTACAAAAGCAACAGCAAACGCCTGGTGGAAATCTTTCAGGGCTAGATTATCCCTATGAAACGGATACTCGTAGCTGTTTCACCCTCCTTTGACATTTGAAACCACGGGAGGACTTTCCTCCAGGGCCGGGTTTCGGGGCCTGCGGACATCTCGGAAGCGAGCAGAGCGGCTTGGAAAGCCCTTGGTGCTGTGCCATCCATGCAGGAGAGCCTGGGGCTTTCCTCGCCACTTTGGTCTCGGCCTACTTCCCCTTTGATTCCCGGGTCTCCAGGCACAGCGGCGGCAACGCGCGGCCCGCGGGCTCGGCTCGATGCGGTGAGCTGATACACAGGTGCCTGCAAGGGCCGTCAAGGTGTGCTTGCTGCACCTAGGAGGTTTTTTGTGGCTTTTGTGGGCTGGAGAAGTGGAAGCTCAAGTCCAGGCTTGATTAGGAGGACACTTAGTCTGCTCCATGTGCACGGCAGCATTCCCGTCACTGATGCCCCCGGGGGAATATTGGGATTCTGCCGCCTTCGGCATCAGCACTGTAACGGCACCGAGGTATTTGCGGTGGGAGGAGGAGTTTTGTTCCAGCTCTTTGCAGGTGGCAGGTACAGGAAGGCTGGTTGGATAGTGCTCAGTGCCAGTGGGAGGGTGCCCRAGGAGACATTGTACTGCGGTCATCTAGGGATGCTCTGAAGTGTTTGCTCAGGAGAAAATGCCTATGRAATAGGGGAAAAGCAGAGAGGAACATGTGCACAGTGTCCTTAAGAGGTTGAAATTTTACTTTTAGAGTTTCCCGTTGCTCACCRGTCTAACAAAATTTCCAACGTGTATCTTTGGTTTTCAGAGCAGGTTTTTATGGAAGAACATGACTGATCCGAGTGCTGGGAAAGTTAAGCCCTGCACTTTAAAGAGCTGCCTGTGAAAAGACAGGTCATGTCTTTCCCCTGTGTTGTGTTTGCACAGTGATGCTGCAGTCCTTGGCCTGCAATGAATAAGCGTGATGGAAGGAGCTGTCGGAGAGTACCGGGCGTATCTGGATGGATTTTGCCCTCTGCGAGGTAGGGATCCGGCAGCAGGTAGTTCTCATGAAATGACCAGAAAGTGGCAAGGAATCGCCCAATGCCACATCAGTGTTCCCTGCCAAGGTTGGAGCTGATAGTCTGAACTACAATTTGAACTCAGAAGACAGAAAGTGCTTTTTCTTTTATTTTTTTATTTCAAAACTTTTGTTCTTTTTTAGCAGCTAGCAGTGAGAAGTCATCTGTACAACAGGGAAAGCTGCAGACCTCATGAGCACTAGCCAGCGGCCAGGATTTGGGAAAATAAGATGACCGTGCTGAGCCTTCCTTGGGAAACTGGGAATTTCCAGCAGAACTGTTAGCTTTGCGTGTGTGATATCCCTGCCCCGTGGAGGAAGCAAGCGCCCTTTTGCCTGCGTGGGAAAGCATTTAATAGCTATATCCGACAGGCARACATGGTTCAGCCCATTTTTACACGCTTCTGGCCAGCGGTCAAGCAAAATTTAAAAACCATTATCATTTGCTGGGGGCTGCACCGGCCTCAGAGCCRTCTTCCCATTTAAATACAGGATAAGCATTAGCTAAGAGCGATTACCTTAAATTATCAGATGTTTTCAGCAGTCATGTGTCTCTTCAGTCAGCTGCCTAGGAAAATGAAGAGAGAGGTTATCAGGCGAGCCTAGTTCCGTGGGCAATGCCTTTTTTTTCCCAGTTTGATCCCACTGAGTTGTTTGTGCTCGTCCCGGGGTGCCCATTACGAGCCCAAACGGGCTCGTGTTGGGCGGGCAGAGGCGGCACAGGCCGCGCTGCCCGGGGCRGGAGGTAGGTGGGAAGGCCAAGGATGCGCTTGGCATGGGGAGCATGAGCCGCGAGGCCAGCAGCGCTGCCCGGACCCGCGCGCACAGCCGCTGGTCTCCAGTGTCTCCTGTTCTCAGGCGCATTCAAGAGCGYGGCTGTGCTCCCGGCTCAGCCACCTCCTGTCCAAACCACACAATGTCCAACTATTTTTTTTCTTTTAAATCCTTGCTCCTAATTAAGCAGTAACTGTAAGAGCGGTAAGCGCAGCAATCATTGCTCTCTGCACTAATCTAATCTGAAGCCCTGAGCAGCTGCAGCAGTTTCTCTAGGCAGGATTTTTCCCCTTTGGCATGTCCTGCCCAGGCTGTCCTTTGATTAGCCTGCGAGTGCTGGAAGGCTATTGATTTTTTGCTCCATTTTATGAACGTGTTCTCTTTCCAGCAGCTTAATTCCTCCTGTTTGCATTTGAATTACCGGGGAGTGAAAGCAAAGTATTTACGCATCTGATTTACCTGCGTGTCCAGCCAGAAGAGCTCTGGGACAACTGGAAAATCCCTGATTTCTGAGGCACTGGAGGTCCTGGGCTCTTCTGTGCTGACCCCAAGGACGGGGCACTGCTGCAAGCACTAAGCGGGTGTCTCGGGGGCAGCGCGGCTGCCGCGGGGCGTGCAGACATCCCGGTGATGCCTGCAGAAGCTCCGGTCCTGCAGGAATAACCGAGGGATTTCACGGGGCAGGTTCGGGAACACCGCTGGCGGCAGCGCACAAAAAGTTAAGCCCCGCAAAGTTTAATTTTCACGAAGGGGAAGTTTTCGGAGAAAGCAGTTGGACGAGCCCCAGTGCTGACGTAGCCGCTGTGGCTGCTTCTCCCCTTGCGCTCGCACCCGYTCTGCGCTGGGGCAGGCGCTTGTTTTTCCCTGCAAGTTGATGTGAAAAAAAGAAAAAAGAAAAAAAAAGGAAAAAGCAGGAACTTTGGGAGTGTGTCGCCGGCGGCGCGCGCCGCTCCGGCTGCCGCTCGCTCCTCCCGGCTCCCGCTTTGTTCTTCCCACCTCCGGGCGCAGGTCGGTTGTGCAACATGCCCCTACCACTTCAAAAGGGAAAGAAAAAAAAACAAACAAAAACAAGGAGGAAGACAGAGAGAGAGAGGAAAAAAAAAAAGAAATGCTGAGTAATGCCAGAGGTTTCTCAAATGGCTGATGCAAACCTGGAGAATTTGCATCATCATTCAGCCGGAGTAACTTGGTATGACACGAGCTTAAATACAAGTCCACGCGGAAGCCGAGGCGGTTTCCAGCGCGAGGCAGGGCCAGGGAGCAGCGCGCGAGCACAGGTGTTGCCGAGCGGGGCTCGGCACAGCCTCCCACCTGGGCGCCGGCGCCGCCGCAGCTGCGTGCACCGGGAGGGGGGAAAGGGGGAAATAACAGAGGGGGGGGAAAAAAAAGAGGAAAAAAAAACCTAAAGTGCAGGTAAGGCTGAGCTCGTGCTGGGAACTTTGTGCCTGTGCTCGCCGGGGCTGTGCTGGGGCCACGGGAGCATGTTGAGGAAGGCGTCCGTGCCCGCTGCCTCCAATGGGAAGTACTCGCCGGAGTGCTCCAAGGGCCGCTCGCCCTCGCTGGAGAGCGGGCAGTTGGCYCCGGAGGGCAGAGTGGTGCTGAAGCAGAAGGTGACGCTGCTGAGGGGCATCTCCATCATCATCGGCACCATCATCGGCGCCGGCATCTTCATCTCGCCCAGGGGCATCCTGCAGAACACGGGCAGCGTGGGCATGTCCCTGTGCGTGTGGGCAGCCTGCGGCCTCCTCTCGCTCTTCGGTAAGTCGCCCCGAGCGCATGCCAGCGTTCGCGCCGTTGGATACGCACCAGCGCCAATGGATTTGYGGGAGCCTCTTCTCATTCCGGTGCCGGATGAGCTCTGTGCAGGGGGTCCCTYCTGCCTCCCCTCGGAGCCCTTGGGAAGGGGCAACAGCACGGAGCCGGCTTCTCCCGAGGGCTCCCGAGAGCAGAGGGAGCAGGACGTGTGCCGTGCTGCGGCAGAGCTTGCAGGGGATGCAGGTGCCACGTGCGCCCCCRTGACGCGCTCAGGCCGTRGGACCCGGCTCCCCGGGCACACGARCAGGCGCTGGCAGGAGGAACTCCTGCTGGACCAAATCCCCATTGGCACGAAGGGAGCAAAATATTGTTATATTATTGTAAATCATCATTGTTAGCTTTTGCTCCCTGCTGGCGGTGCTGCTTGGGCAGAAGGCAGTGCCAGGAGCGGTGTGGACAGGAGCAGGGGGCTAGCGAGCCCTTCCTGCCCGAGGCGCCCGCTGGGGCYGTCTTCAGCATTTCGGGGGCGTTTGGTGGCAGTAAGCGCTGGGGAATGCGGCGGTACGTGCCGGGCGCGCAAAGCCCCCRCCGAGGAACAGAGGGGCCATTGACCTCCTTAAGGAGCTAACGTGGGGGCCGYGGAGCAGCCGGGGCGAGCACTGGCTCTCGTGAGCACACAGGCGGCTTGTTTCCCGGCCGGAGGTGGCGGGGGGACCACGCGCCGCCCGCCCCGTGTCARGAGGTGGGACGCGCGCGTGCCGCCCGGGAGATCGGCCCTGGGGCTTGGAGGAGACACTGGCTGCATAAGGGCCACGTCCAGCCACGCGAGCAGCAGTGAAGGGGAGCAGGGACCCGCTCTGGCCCTGTGCTAGACCTAGGCGCAAGCTGTCGCACTAGTGTGGAAGTCCCGTTGYAGTCCAGGCCCCCCTGTGCTGGAGGACCTCAGATGTGACCCCGTCACAAGCTTTGGCCTTGAGATCTGGTTAAAACACAACGTGCTTAGGGGTTGCGTGTTGAGATTTAACTTGAAAAGCAGTGGTTGGGTAGCTCTGAAACAAAGTTTGTAGGGAAAAAAAAATCAGTCTCTTTTAYCAGAGCGATTTTTCTAGGTCATGTTCCAACTCTTGAGATGTTTGAGCTGTGCAGTTCTGCCCAGCAGTGTCTGCCCAGCTGTGTCTTTACACTGTCCCTTTCTCTAAATTGAGTCATTACAGTCAGGTTTTCACTTTTTTTTTAATATCATGAATGTTTTTAATTCTCTGCGAAGTAAAATTTCACACAAGATTCATCTGAGGTCTTGGTGAGGATCTCAGTGAAACATAATTAGATTTCATCTTGAATGTCTCTAGAAGTTGGCAAGAAAAAAAAAAAAAAACCACCCCAAACCCCACGTCTTTTACATGTGGATGTGGCATCCTCCTAAGCACATTTTCAGGTAAGCTGAGGAGCAGCAGACCAAAGCTAGCATGTTTTTGCCAAGCTGCTCCCATGGCACGTGAGCACGAGTGGGCTTTGTTGTGCAGTCCTAGGGCTCTGAGGGGCTTGCAGGTGCGAGGTGGTTTGGCAGCTGTGGCTTTCATCCCTCTGCGTGAAGACACGTTGGGAACGGAGCCCAGACAGCATCGTAGGCTGGCGCTGCCGTTCCCTGCGCGCGACGAGCGGGTGCAGCCTTGGCGGTTGGCTGTGCCGGCCCTGCACGCGGCTGTGCCGGCCTTCCCGCTGCCGCTGGCGTGACGCAGCACTCGTGGGGACTGCTGAGTCACGGGGTGCCACCGTGCGCAGGGCTTGCTCGGATGTGACCGGCGTGTAGGTGTGACTGGGTGCAGCGGCGCGGGGTGAAGGCGGGCCTGGCTGGAAGAGTGAAAAGTCATAACCATGCTATAAAAAAAAAAAGAAAAAATAAAATAAAAATTATCAAAAGTAATTGCAACGCTACAACAGCACTACTGCTGACCTTATTTATTATTCGCAGGGCATAAATGTTTTGTAAGGTGTTTCTTTTATGTCTTTGGTGACGCCACCCTTTAATTSCCATAGGTGCCCTCTGTTATGCTGAGCTGGGAACGTGCATTAAGAAATCTGGTGGTCACTACACCTACATCCTGGAGGCCTTTGGTCCGTTGCCTGCTTTTGTGAGAGTCTGGGTGGAGTTGCTCATCATTCGGTGAGTGTGCAATGGGCTTCTCTGTCTCTGATCTGATACTGCTGCGCTTTCGGTCCTGAAGAACAGTCTCAGATATGTGATACATGGTGAAATCAAAACTTGGTGCATGAGCTGTACACTATCARTAAGGTTGCTCTGGATAACTTAACAGTTTTGTTTTGCTTGGCAGCATTGAAACGTTCAAGAACGCATGTTTTTGGGGAGAAAAAAAATTCAGAATAAGCCAGCTGTCGCACACGTTCAACTATTTGTTTTAATTTTGCTCGGCTTACCACATCCATTAATGCCCCTAATARCACCTGTGCCTGCACGTAGCTAACTGGTGCGCACCGTAGTCAAACAGGGAGCTTTCCTCTGCACTTATCATTGCATCCAGATCATTGACGCGATGCACAAGCCCCCGCTTTACACTATTGCTGAGAYGGGAGAGCTTTTTGCGTGCGGGACAGGGCGATTTGCTTTTATAAAGCAGATTCCAGGAGCTCTCCATGCCTCTCGGCAGCCGGGCCGCCGTGCCCGGTGCAGCTCCCTTGGCTTGCGTGCTCTCGACAAGCCCCGGCACCGCTGCGGGGTGCAAAGCACCAGCCGTGCTGAGTCACTGTGAAGCTGTAAGTTCTTATCTCGCTTCTGCAGGAAGTGCTTACGTCTGTTGGTGGGTCACCCGCATCCTCCCCGCCTGTGTGTAACCTCCCCATTAATTGCAGGTTTTCAATMAAATGTGACAGCAGGGTGGATGTCCCGGCCCTTTGGCCACCGGGGAGGCTGGGTGGAGGGAAAAGGTCTTAGTTTTCAGTGAGGTTCCCATAGGTGTGGGAACGTAGCTATCTTATTGCACATGAGAGACTCCACAAAGGAGCAACAGGATAACCCACCTTGAAAACCCACACAAGCAAGAGGATAACCCGTCTTGCTAGACAGGGACCTGATTGATGCACCTAGGCAGGGAGATCCACAGGAAACCAGGCTTGTTAAAKCTCTTTTCTCAACAAATTTTCCCCTTTTCACATGTGTCAGTGTTCCAGGAGAGCCACGAAAACATTGTTAATCCTCACCGTGTGCCCCACACCCAGTAAATACCCGTTCTGCACGGGAAGAAACATCCGTGGAGTCTTTAATCACCTATCYGCACGGCGGCCAGGGAGACAGACTTGTTATAACTTGTGATGATCAGCGCGGCRCTGCCGAAACTCCGCCTGGAGTTTTGTGTCTGACTCCTGCGTCGCTGAACTAATTGACTGACTGCTGTTATCAAAGAGCCTGAGACCGAATATGTATCTGTGATTTCTTTTGTAGTGGGCGAAGTTGCTTGTATGCCTCTCAGTTAAGCCTTTCTTTACCCTGGAAGATTGCAGGATTATCAGCCCCGCAGGCTGGTGGAGCAGGCACARCCAAAAATAAACATTGCCTGCTCTCGTGTATCTTTTCAGTCATTATTTTACTGTCTGRGGCTCATTTAAACACTCTGCACATAGTGATTAACATGCACTAGCATCACCTAAATGCAGAAGTGTCTTTCCCTGTGTGCAGCTCCTCATTCAGAACAACTCAGAATGTTTCTTTCTCCACAAGTGACATATATATCAGCTGTATCAGAGATCCATTAAAAAAAAAAAAATCCCACTAGTTTACAAACAAAGAAGCCTGCTTGAGCATATCATCTGTATTGAATATGGTGATTGCTAAGCACAGGCTGGATGAGAGTCTGCTGGCAAATAAATGACTCACTTGTCTGTGGTATGTGCTGGTGACAATGTCCCTGCCCCTCTCCCCTTGGCACTTTGTGCTACCTGTCCTTAAATGAAAGCTGCTAAGTCTCTTGTGCCTTGCTCCAGTGGCAGGGGCCTACCAGTCTTGCTTTATGATTGCAATAAAAAGGAAAAAGCCTCATTCTTTCAATTACTTCTTCYGTTTGTGGACCTCACTGCCAGCGGCAGCTTCCCCAAAGTGTGGGAATGGAAGAGGCATAAGAGGCATGGGCAGTTACTAGAGATGTAAATCAGGAGCTGCTTTCAAAATGGATGTTGTGGYGCTAGTGGCCACTGCCTCTTAGAAGGTTTTTCTCAAAGCGAGAGGGGGAAATCAAGTTCTGGTAGAAGGAGCTGGAACCCAGGGAGAAAGTTGCCCGAGACAGCATCAAAGATCTGATCTTTCATCTGATCTAGGGCAGCCCAAGCTATTTTTGGCAGCCTGCTCTATTTCAAGGCTGGGAGCGTGGCGATCTTCTTGTACAAATTAAGAGTAATCCGCAGAGGTCGGTTCAGTGAATACGTGTGTACAACTAGAGCGAGAGGTGGGATATCCCTTGCTGGTCAGCACAAGGAGCAGTCCTTGTGCGTGCAGGATATCCAAGTGGATGTGTTCTCTCATGGGGCAGAAGGGCTCTTAGGAAGACGCTTCTGTTCCTCGCTGCTCTGCACCCAACACAAKGGGTGATGTTTTTGATGAATCATCATGATGCAAAGGTGTTTTTGTTTCCGAGGCAAAAGTCTCTTGTGGAAAGTTCCTTGATGGTTCAGTGAAGAATAAGAACAGCTTTGTAGACTCTTTAAGCCCTTCCCTGCAATATTAGAGCAGCTGTATTTCTGTTGATGTTCTGCAGGATGAGTAGGACGCTCTGCAGCTGGGCATTGTTTTACTAAAGCCTGGAGATTTTTTTTTTAATAACAGATTTGCAGGTTCTTGTTTACCTCAAAAATCCCGAGTGGCAGATTCATGTGCCCTTTTCCYCTTATTGTGTGTGTGCGCCTGTGAAGGAAGCAAAGATACCTCCAGCTGAACCTCAGGGTGGGTAAGAGTCTTCCCAGACCCAGTGCAAGTGGAAGCACTAAATACGCAGACAGGGTCTGAGCTGAGGCACAGGGTAGATTGCTCTTTACACATATGTTAATTCTAAGGCTTCGGACAAACAATTAGCCTGTCTGAAAGAGCAAGGCTTTGTAAATGCTGTGAGTACCAAATGCAAGAACCACATACCTTCCTTCACATTTCTTTGATGCATGGAAGTTGTTTCCTGCACTTGGGTGATTTTTGCCCTCACTTGCTGTGCTGAGTTGTTAGTCATAAAAGGAGCAAGTATTTTTAAAAGTCTATTTCCATTTTAGCAAGTTCCATTTTCATTTAAAAAACGGCCTTTTTTGAATGCTAATTTCAGTAGAATAGAAATCTCAGCTTCATAGAAATTGATTTGCTTTTATTGTGAGGAGTAAGATATGCCCAGCATTAAAACAGAGTCCTCTTCAACTTTTACACGGGGCTTTGCTCATGTTATCTAGTTCTGACTAAGCTTACTTCAGATGAGTCGACGAAGGTTTGTATTGCCACTTTTCCATTCTGTTTATGGCTGCTTCACAACACGAGAGTTGCAGGAAGGACTCCCTCCTGATAAGAGAGCTTGCTGTCAAGATCAGAGTCACTAAGCAAAGCTCAACTGTTTMTGATTTCTTGATGATCTCTACTACACTCAGAAATCATGGTACATGGTAGCACAGTTACAAATATGCCATAAAATTAAGTATAGCTCGCAATCGTGTGATGCTAAAATTACAGTATGATTCAATATGAATATTTCTTGCCTACTATTGTGGATTAATTTTGTGATTTTTTTTTTTGTTTGCTTTTGCTTTTTCCCCTAGCCCTGCTGCCACAGCAGTGATATCGTTGGCATTTGGACGCTATATTTTGGAGCCTTTCTTTATGCARTGTGAGATCCCAGAGCTTGCAATTAAGCTTATTACAGCCGTTGGTATCTGTAAGTATCCAATWTTTAGGTTTCAGGGAAGAGTAAAGATGATGCAAACTAGAGAGTACATAATGACATGCTGAGCAGGTAGTCATTTGACGTGGATCATTAGAGAAGGACTGTGCCTCCAGTGCCAAGGGCATCAGCACGACGCCTTGCCTCAATCGGTGTGTTTGTGAGCACACACGGTTGTGAAAAAATAACAGAGCTCCTTAATGGCAGGAAAATCTATTGCCAAGCCTCATTCCGTTGCCACTTGAATTAATGGCTGGACTCTCATTAGTTTGGTGGAAGCAATTTCGGTCCCTAAAGACACAGCGAGCTGGTGCCAGAGATATGGGGAGCGATTACTTGGTTCGAAGGGCTTTGTGGTGCTTCTGTTTCAAGAGGCAGCTGCGTGCCAAGTGCAATCTTGAGGAGTGATGTCTTTCCTTTGGCCGGCCCACAGGCAACGTGGAATCATCTTCCCAGGTGCCACCCTGGCCCACAGAGCAACGCGGGCTCACGGGAGTGCTGGCAGCGCGGCACGCAGAAACTAGCTGGCTGGGCCTTCCAGGGGACGTGCACATGTGTTACCACTCGTTTGCCCTATTTTATTTTTCTTTTTTTCCTGTTATTTTTCCTCYTTTTTCCTATTTTTTGTTAATGGGCCATTTTGGGATGTAGAGAAGGGATAACTGCCAGCGGAAGCCTCTTTGTAGACAAGGAGCCTGGTGGTGTAYGCAGGCTGGGGTGCTAGACTGAGCAAAAGCAGAAGACAACCTGGGCGTGAGGTCCATGCTGGGGCGATGCGCGTAGGGCAAAGTGATCAAAGGCACGTGGAGAGCACTTTAATTTTGCACCGTAATAGGTTCAGATGACTTTCTTTGGGGTAGAAAGTTCAGTTGACGTTGATATTTCCAAGCTCCTGATTGCTCTCTGCCTTTTCCTGATGATGTTCTCTAGATGGGAATTCACTTCTACCAGGAGCGTTAAAAAAAACCACGTGTGACCACATTTCTTTCTGACTTAATTATGCACAAACTACAGGTTTCACAGGAATAATTGAATTAAGGGCTCAAGTTTTGAGGTCAATGACTGTTTTATAGCTACATCTGTCTAAAATATTTTAGCAGAAGATAGGGGCGAAACAGATGTTGGGTAATTTCAAGGTCAATGAAACAGAAGGAATGTGGAGGACTCCATTACAGGCTTTTGTTAAGGGCATGYGATTCAAGCACAAATACGTGAACGATTTAAAATAGGCTTTTATTACTTTTGATTTAATTGAAAAAATGTGTGTGCTAAGCCAGGATTTTGYGAAGTAATTAAACAATTGCAGGGGGAGTGGAGGGAGGTTATGCCGAGATAATTGTGCCCTGAAGGGAGGCAGGATTTCACAGCAGACTGTTCCTATGGTGATCGTGGGCTTGTGCAGGGCAGGTAGGATGAGCCTCTGCTTCACAGAAACCAGAGATTCCCACCGAAAGTTTGTAATCCTGGACGGGATGGGGCTGAGGAAAACCGTGATGTGCGAGAGGAGGGTTTACTTTTACCCTTTGCAGTGCGCTTTGCAGCAGAGTTTAATTTGTTGTAGTTTCTGATCATATGCTACACTTAGGCTCGGGGATTGGAAAGTGTGTGACTGTTATTCCTGTCTTGGCAGAATGAGTTATGGTGCTAGCAAGCAATTATGATGAGTTTTTGTAATGTGAATATGAGCAGAGTGATAGGCAAGACCAAGGTCTGGGGGGGCTGAACAGGCATATTGGAACCCTACAGATCTTATAATCCAATTTAATGGTGCCACAGRCAGTATTTGCTTTCATTGAAAAAAAAATTAAGCTAATCATGAAGTCAGCTGACAGGCCTTTTGTCTTTTCCATTCCTCATCCCTTCTTCTATCCCCGGTGCCTGATGACAGAGTGCTCACTGCATATCTGTTATCTTTATTGCTGCGTGGGGAGGAAGGCGGCGAGACGCAGCGTTAAGCGCTGTCCTTGATGGAGACTTTGTTCTGCAGTTTTACCTTGTCATTTCTGATCACACGAGAAAGGCCTGGAATGGATCTTGAAAAGTCTCCAGGCTATCCCCTGCCCCCAAACACCATCAGCTTATCTAAACAATTTCTGGCAGATGTTTGTCTAAACTGGTCTAAACCTCCGGTGAGGGAATTTCTACTATCTCTGAGTATCATATCCCATTTTTTTCCTCTCCTTGTCTCAAAAAAGGTTTTCTCTTCTTTTTTTTTTTTTCCCCTTCTTTTTATTTTTCTTTTTATTTATTCTTTTTAACTCCTAAGCCTCCTCTTCTGTAATTTAAGCCTTTGCACCATATCTTACCCCCCAGTGAATGGGAGGAACAGTCCTTCCTTTCCTCTATACAGTCCCTTCAGCAAACCAGGTTTACAAAGGGGGCAGCAAGGCTGAGCCAGGTGCAATAGTGCCCAGCAACTCTGTGCCCAGCCAAGGGTGGCCTTAGTGATCCTGCGAGGATGGCCGTGCCTCACCAAGGGCTGCAGACGATGGGATGTGGCAGGTAYGGACGCTCCTCCACTAACTGCAGCCCATATGGCACCTCAGTGCCCTCGTCCTCCGTGCTGCGAAGGTGACGTCCATCAGAGCCGAAACGGGGAACTTCTGGGGAAGGGGACCTGTAAGGAAGTCTTGTTATTGGTTTATTGCTTTTTAGGAGCAAAGCATGTGCTGGGGACAGAATTCACCTTCTGTTGACACCTGCCCTGAGCAATTTTGAACAAGTAAATTTTCTCTCCTGGGGGACTGCAGTTCTTTCCTCTGGGTGACACAGGTGATTAGGTGTTTTTTGGAAGCAACAAGTCCAAACGTGTTGATATCCTGGGGCACATGGTGGAAAAGGTGCCTGTGGACTCGTCTCTGGAAATCCCCTGCCCTCCTAGTCTCTGCACTGCCATGGGATTCTGCTTTTTTCAAGCTTAGAAGTGACTTGAATATCCTCTCTATTTTTCAAGTCATCTCTGTAAGGGGAAAAAGGTAACAAATAGTGCATATACTTATCTCAGTCTGTTGTCAGTCTGCTGTAAAGCTTTTCTAAACTCAGTTAATTTAACAAAATCTCAGAGAAGAGTAGATGTTTCAAGGATACTCCCTTCTTATAATTTCTGTGAAAGTAGTGGCCAGGGAGAGGAGAGGAACCTGTGCCCTGGGAAGACCTCCAAAAGAAAATGCATATAGAGAACAGACCTTCTAAATACCTGTTTGTGGGAATTGCCTCAGCTGGAGGTTTGTCTCCTTGGACACAGTGGCCCTGTGGAGCAAAGCAGGCTTTCTCTCTTTCAACGTGTGGCTTTCTCTGCTCTGCTGCTGAAGGCAGATGTTCCTTCAGCAGGAACACTTAGGAGTTTGTTTATCTTTTTAAATAAAATCTGATAGACTCCTTCATAATTTCTTCAAATAAAGAAGTGTGGTGATAGGCTGTGCAGAAGGAGTCTATATTCAATTATTGCTTTATTTCTATCCTCTAACCCTACCTCCTAATGATAAGCGTAAATAAATTACCAGCAGTGAGGGATAAATTATACCCTGTAAAGATGTTGAGTGTTTTATTGATATATAACCTGAATAGATATGCAATCTTAACTGAGCCAGTTCTAATCTTTTCACTTGCTGTTCATATCAGGAGGACAGGTTTCAGGTATCCAAAGTGGAGAGGCTTGGAGCAGGTTGCCAATTCAGACCTGTTTTTAAGATTTTAAACTATTCATGCATATTTGGGCACTTGTCAGCCCAATAATGTAAATTTTCCATTGTGTTGGAGCTCTGCTACAAAAACACCTCCAACTGTCAGTTATACAGAGCCAATGGTATGCTTGAAAAGTGAGTTCAGCTGTACAGATCTATCAATATTTGCTGGCAAATATTCTGGAAAGTTTTGCTGGCATTAATTGGTTGTATGTGTGAGTCTATAGTTAGTTCCCTTTTTCTTTTTTCCCCGGCATGGCAGATGCTGTGGACGTTGAACTCTCCTACTGACAGGTTTCAGGCAAGCAGTTAAATTAAGATATCTCTTGGCTGTGGGAATAGCAAAAGCTGCTCTGATGGGTGGTTTTGTGCCTCCTGCGACTTCATTTTAATTGATGCATTAAAATCCCCAAATGGGGATATTTTTGCTTAGTGTGGGCTCTTCCTGCTTACGAGTGCCATGGCCATAAAACTCTGATGAGTTAGTGGAGGGTAGCTCCTTTTGCAGCTCCCCGCTGTGGCAGTGGTGCACTTTCCTGAAAGTAGGGCAGGATGAAATGCTGCTGCCGCTTCCCCCATTGGATTTCATTACCCTTTTACRGCTGTGACTATGGAAAGGAGAAGATGATTGTGAAAAACAATGTGATCAGTGCTACCGTTGGGTTTGATGGTTCATGAATGCTGTTTTGTTCTCCCTCCATGCTTTCCTGGATTAGTGTTTTAGGTGGATATGTAGTTTGAGCTAATTGTCTGCGCTCCCTGTAAAGTTGGTGGAGAAAGAGCAAAAAGCGAGAGAATTCCTGAAGGCAACTCATCTCATCCTAGGTAGGCTTGTGAAAGAGGTGCTATTAGTCATCCTCTGGAGGCACATAGCTCCTCACTGAGGGAGGAAGGAGWCTAGGTGCCTAACTTTGAGTTGGCAAATACAGAAAAGATGAGTCCCGCTTTGACTGTCCTTTTGTCTGGAGGAGTTGCTGCTTTCTTCTGATCTTCACTGTGATTCCGCATCAAAGTCTCTGCAATGAGTTTCTTGAAGTATCTCCATAAGAAGCTATTCATAGAAGAGTTGTTGAATAATGACCCTCGGCCCAGGACACAATGTCATCYTGAAAGCTGACACGATTGCTTTATCTCAACTTTCTCCATGACTTCTTCACAATTGCCTTTAGCTGGTTAGTAAAACAACCAGCATGCTGCTGGTACATGATGTGATTATAACCCCCACTTATATCCCTTSTGCACATGCAACTTCAGATGCATGACTAAATGTTATAAAATTGTAAATACTTATAGTCAGTTAAGCTCAGTCTAATCAAATTAAATGGAAATGAAAAAAAAAAAGCAAGAAAAAGCAAATTCAGACTCAAAATCTCAGATCTTTTGAGAACTTCTCAGCTCTGCAACCTGAGCGAGCTGGAGCATGTAGCTGTGCCAAGAGCTCTTGCAGAGCACCATTGAACCTAAGGACACCAAGCACTGGGTACTGGGTCTCCTGTCTCCCTGATGAAATCAGGATTCTTGTAGTACCCATTTCCCACCAGAAAGCCTCAGAATGGCACCGTTTTGCTGACTTGGACTCACAGCCAGGGGARGAGAATGTTTAATTCATGCAGATATCATCCTGCATTTCGTTCTTTAAAGCAAATGTGGCTAACACGTAGRTATGTGGCTGGCCTGTAAGGAGCCTGCATGGGCTCAAACAAGTGCTCAGTCTTTTGCTCCCGGTCTCAAGAGTGTATCAGACAGGTAAGTGGAGCATTACAAAAACTGGAGGAGGGCTCTCCTGGAGGTGAGGCTGCTCATGTAACCTGTCCTGACCTAACAGGACCACTGCTGCAGGGAACTGGCCCTCTGAAGGGGCTGGATGTCCAACTGCAGGTATTTTCCTATACATAAAATGTCCCTATATGTAAAGCTTTCCAGAAAAAATGAAATAAGCTGGTGCTTGCACTCAATTCCTTTCATAAGTGCAGCAGTGTTGTGGAAATAGATATTTTAAATATATTCTGCTTAAGTTGTAAAGCATGTGTGCACATTTCCTACCTTTTTGCCCTATAATCAAGCCCTAGTTAAGAGGGAAAGCCTCAATCAACACTACTATTCACCAGCAACCTGGAGGAAGCTTTCAGCGCTTACCCTGACGTAACTTCGTTTATGTAACGTTGGGACAATAGAGCAGTGAATCAGACTCCTGGGATTTTCTGCTCCCTGCCAAGTATATATACATATACAAGGAAGTAATGAAGCAAAAAATAAGTATTTGGATCTTGAGTGATACTTTGCAGAAGCCCATGTGTGGGTTTTTTTTTTTTTGACTCAGAAAAGTTATGAAATATGGTGAAGTACAGAAATAGGAAAGCCTTTTGATATTTAAAATCCATTTTGGTGGAAAAAAAAGTCAAATTCAGTGATGTTGCATGGTTGTGTAGATTTTGTTTTTTTAAAGTACGGGAACCCTGCTTTCCCAAATAAAAATTCCATGAATTACTGGAAATACTGGAAATCACTTTTTTAAAATTTCAACTTAATTAAAATATCTAGAAATACATTGGAATGGATTTTTTTTCTCATTTTCTTGCAGTTTTTCTCATTTTCTCTTAAGCCAACACTAATTTGGTTGCAGCAAAGCTAGCTAATACAAAGCAGCYTCCAGGCTCTGGTGGGACACACTGACATGTGATTTTATGCGTCCCGTCATGGATGAGATGGCCGATTTTACAGACAAACAAATGCTCCTGAGAGAGTTTTGAAGTAAGGAGGGATTCTGATGAAAAGCTAATTAATTAGTTCCGTGCTGTGGCAGGAGAGGAAAGATCAATGAACAGGCTTGTGTTGCCACATCTACCTTCCTGCGTAGCAAAGGGGAAAATGCCTTGTTTTTCATCTAATGAAATGGCTCACATTTTCCATTCATTAAGTAAATAGCTGAACTTATTTATTCTATTTTGTCAACGTGATCACTTAGATAAACGAGAGTAAGTGGCACTGAAATTATAAGACCTGTTGTTTTCCTGTCAGTCAACGCTGTAGTAAAGGCCAGAAAATGCCCTGTCTGACCCAGGAAGATGCATGAGTGGAGGCAGCAGGATGTAAAAACACTTCTTATGTCACTTCATGTTGTTGAGGCACAGACCTAGGCTTGTTTTCCAGCAGCAAAACAAGTCTCTGCTCCTATAGCAATTCCCAGTGTGGATGGGAACATTCCTGGGATGGAGGTCTCCTGTCTTCTGKGTGATGGTCTTAGCAGAGGAGAAAGCCAAGGAAGGAGCAGGTGTAAATGAGGTAGTGAGTGACAAATTTATGTGGGACCTAAGTGGGGGTGAGAAAGTTTAATGGGATCATTAATTGTTATTGTTTCCTGAAAATGCAAATCTCTCGTGGAACCAGCACCAAGAGAGAAATCTGTTGTGACAGGGGTCGTCCAGGGTTTTTTTTCATCCAAAGCAGGGTTCTGTCAAGCCATCACCAACCAAGAGTTAGAAATGCTGAGTCAATGAAGCTTTAATGTGGTGCAGAAGGAGCCGTGTTGAGAATGAGGAGATGGATGGGTCAGAAAGGGGCTCAGCTCATGCATTTCACAGGGAGCCTGGGAGAAAGGAGGAGAGTGGCAGCTGGAGGAGGTTTTCAGGCATAGGTTTGCATTTCTCTAATGCATCAGAACTCCCTGTTTGTGCAGCTCTCTGTTGGCAAATAGTTTTGTGGTGATCTCAGTGGCATGAATGTTTTTTCTCTGATTATTCTCTTTTCCCTTGCAGCGACGGTGATGGTCCTGAATAGCACAAGTGTGAGCTGGAGTGCCCGCATTCAGATTTTCCTTACCTTTTGCAAGCTTGTAGCAATTCTGATAATTATAGTCCCTGGAGTTATCCAGCTAATTAAAGGTATGAAATGAAAAGTAAATGCCTTTAAAGTGCTTTTATCTTCACCCTCCTTCAGTCTTTCCCTGCCTGCCTCTGCCAAATACTGCTTATAGCAGCAGAATCTCTTAATTAGTCTCTGCTTGCTTAGCTGAAGCTCTGCGCTGTCATGTAACCGATTAGCAGTGGAACTGCACTGGGAAGAACTGGTGTTTCCCTCAAGCATGCCAATGAGACTGCTCATCAGGCTGCMTCTTCAAATGAGCTTTGGGATTGCTCTTCTGTGGGTATTTGACGGGACCTCTGTGGAAGGGGCAGACTCAGCTGTGGTGACCAAGGGTTTTTGCAGCAGTGGTCCAGCCAAAACGAGTTGTCCAGCCAGAATGCAGCTCCTGTAGCCACAGCATCACAGTGTCCTGGTCCGCATCTGTGGCTTGGCAGATCAAGATCAGGGAGTGTTTGAAATGGTGTCTAGCGAGGAGGCATCGTAGTCAGACAGGTATTGCTTTTACAGCCTTCCTGGGTGAAACTATGGGACACTTGTGTGCTTCATTTCGTCCAAGTGAGAGACTAGAACATCTTGCTAAAGGCAGAGGTTTGCGGCTCACCAAGACCYGGAAAGGAGAAGAGTTCAGGAGGCCAGGGTTGCTCTACAAGCCTTGCCAATGTTGCCACATGAGCAAGCCTACTGGACAGACCCCTCTGCCCTCCTCAGGTGTGCTCTGCATGGATGGGACTACGATGGCCTCTCCTTGGCTTTTGGGGGCTCACCTGGCTGGAGCAAGGCTGGCAGGAAAGGGCCTTTTGCTGGTGCATCCTCACCTCTCTGGAGAAGCTCCTCTGAAGCAGCTGTGGCAGTGGAGATTGTGAGATGGAGATGAGCCCCAACTCATTCACCTTGCAGCAATGGCACATAATAACTGCWTAAAGCAGAGGAGCCATTCAGCACAGCAGGCCAGGAAGGGGAACAGGTTTTAATGAAGTGGTGGCAGATTTTATCTAAGAAAACTTACACAATGGCCTTTCGGTCCCCGGGGAGATGCTTTTCTTGTGCTCCTCAAAGCCTCCGACYGGCGTCCGCAGCAGAGCACTCGCGCTCTGCGCTGAGCTCAGAGCTTCCTGGGGACACAGGCAGCTCTCTGTGGCTGGCAATAGTCTCTGAAAGAGAAGTTTCTCTATGGAGAGCTCTGCTGATTCACTATTTCTGTGGTTTTTTTTTTTTTTTAAAAAAAACTTTTTCTGGCTTTTGCAATGCCTGTTCCCTCATCTCCTCTTATGTTCAGGGTTTCTCTGCTTTCCCATCTGTCCCTCGTCTTTCTGGACCTTTGGAGCAGCCCAGACCTGGGTTTGTCWGGGTCCTGCTGCCTGTAGAAGTGCAGACCACCTGGTAGAAGAATAATGGAATAACATGACTCAGGTTGCAAAGACACACAGTTAAAATTTGTAACCTGGGTTTGTGGTGCCCAGCAATTTCTCCTCAGTGGAGCCTGTTACAATATTAAGCGAACTATTCTTAACCAGGCTTTATGGAAACTCTTTGTTGCTTTGTTTGGCTGTGAAAATATATGTGCTAGGAAGAAAACTTGGTGTTTTTTTCAGACACTGCGTGTGTACTGGTGGGCTGATAACTTGTTTTGTCGATACCTTACCCCATTGCTAAACGTACATTCAAAGCAATTTTGAATTTTAGACTTGAGGTATTATATTTGGGGAAAAATCACTTATTCCTGCATCCTTCCTTGTGTCTTCCAGTTATTTCCAAGATGTTAATGTCAAATGATTGCATTTCTAGATAAATGGCTCTTTTTTAGTATACTGCAAGACATGTTGATGAATATTATGTCAGGGAGAATTACTAAAAGCTAAGAAAATTACTGGTASAAAGGGTTTAGATCCTGGTTTTGCTTACTTGAAAGATGTTACCCTTAAGTGAAATGCAAGCAATGTTCCTTCTGGTTAAAATGTTACCAGACAAGTGAAGGAGACAACGGTGCAGTAACAGTGTCATCAAGCCCAGGATGCTTTGGAAAAATGTAATCAGTCAAACGCTGCTTTTACGTGACGAGGAGCACCACGAAAGCAGCTTTTTACAATTGCTGACAGGATCTGGCTACAAGGGTTGGGCTGGAAATTAAGGTCAAGGGTATTACTTGGTCAGTGACCTGCTTGGGTGATTAAATGTTCCATGGTGTGATATATTTATTTGTTTGACCAAAGAGCTCGTTTTCCAATCTTGTTTCTGTTGGTGTTGCAGGAGAAACACAGCACTTTAAAAACGCCTTTGCGGGGAACGATGCCAGTGTTATGGGATTGCCACTTGCTTTCTATTCAGGAATGTATGCTTACTCAGGCTGGTAAGTTGCTCAAACCTATAAGTGCTTGTTCTGAAACAAACACTCATATGTTTGCCTCTAAAAGAGGCATTTATTTTTGTTAAAAAAAATAGTGAGTAGCGTATTCTACATCTTACGATGAACCACATCATGTGATGTGGTGAGAGGAGATCTTGCCACTTTTCCGTATGCTGGCTAGTTATTCAATGAGCAGCTCTGATAAGGAAGGAGAAATCCTTTGCAATAAACAATATGCAAACACTCCTTGTCTTGTAAAATAAAATAAACAGAAGAAAGGCATATTTCAGTTCTTAAGATTAGAAATAAAGCTCCCAAGAAAGGAATGGTCTTGAATTCTCATATTGTCATTAGTTTTTTTCCTTTTTTTTTTTTTTTTTAAATCAAAGAATAAACATGATAATAAAGCTTTGCTTTTGTTGAACAAGCCAGTAATTACAGGGAAAACAAATCTATGAGCTGCAAAAGAGTTATAGAGCTCCATGGTACCTGGGTGGACTTCAGCCTCCGCTCTGTAGAAGTGGTATTTAAAGAGCAAGAAGGGACATGTGGTAACTCCAGATAGACCACAAAACAAGGATAAAACCYGGATTCCGGCGACTTGACTTTTGCTCTTACAGATAGGGCCTCGCTTGATGAGAACTGTGGGTGGCTTGAATGGGAGTTATGCCCTGCTCGCAGTGAATAGGAGCTGATGAGAAACCCTTCAAGCAGCCTGCTCAGAGCTTGCTTTCGAGTCCCTTCCCTCTTTTCTGATCTCCCTTACAATTTATTCCGGCTTAGCTAGACCTGCGCCTTGCACAGCGCCGATGGGCTTTGCAGCACAAGGGTGGAGAAAGACCACAGTGCACAGGCTGCATTTATTTTGCGATAGCTTTGCTGGCCCGTCTCCTTTGTGGGTGGCAAWGTCCTTTACCTCGCACAAAAGGCGAGGGCTGAGCGATAAGGGCTTTATTTATTTAATTTTGGGGAGCACAATCGGCCGAGCATTGGGATTCTCTGCTGGTCTGTAGCTCCTTGGTGGCAGGAGCATTATAAACATGAGCACTGAAGCACTGAGGAGAACTTTTATATTAAATGGTGGTGGGGAAGCCCAGGAGAGTCTGGGGCCTTTATCTGGGATAGATATGTATAGAATAAAAGAGCTTTTGAAGCATTTTGAAGCTTCAAAGAAATGGAACTGATTACATGGACAGTTCCTACCTTGTGCCCTCCCTCTTCCCTACACAACCACTTCTCCTACATCCATGCGTTTTAGGATTCTTGCTTTTAAAATATTGCTCTTACTGTACATTTTTGTTAAGAGGAAAATTTTAGAGGCTCTTTAATATTATTCACTACTGAGGCGCAATCTGCGTACTGCARAATGTTACATCAGATATATTGCTGTTTTTCTGTTCTTTCTTTCCCATTTCTTTCCCCGTTCCAGCTAACATTCTAAACCCCTAAAATAAAAATCATCACTATTTTTCCTTAGCACCCTCTGACACCCCCCCCCGCCAAGGTCTTCATTTGCCACTTATAAAAGAAATTAGCAGCAAAAGATCTAATTTGGCTAGCGATTCTTCCAAGCTGCCTATTTGTCTTTGTCACCAGCCGGAATTGATTGCCTGGGAGCACAGAGGAGCAGACCATTAAGTGGAGTGTCAATACCCTTGCACTATCAGTTGCGGGGGGCTAAATCAATCCAATAAGCCGAGTGTGAAGGAGCGTAGCAAGCATTGCTGTTGCGTCCCGGGATGCTGGTAGGGTTTTATGCATGGCCTGTGGCACTGTTAGCATTTAATGATGTTGCTTTAAAATACAAAACAAAGGTAGTGGCGCCTCTATATGTCAGCTCATCTGGCAAAAAGCAAGTACTAGGTATATAAAACGGTGGGTGAAAAAGGATGAGTAGAGAGACTGCAAGGAAATAGGTCTTGTGTTAATGAAAGCTGTGAGGCAGGAGCACCAAATTAAAGAAGGATAATTCACTTGTGAATTCATTGTAAATATTTATTTAGAGACTGCTATTGTGCCCTGTGAAGAGTCCTCCAAGTGCACCTATGTGTCTGTGCCTTGCACATAGCTGAGGTGCAGCTGCAGCACAACCTGCTCGGGAGCCTGTGCAAGGGCGTGCAGGACTAGTATCCTGCGTTTGCAGTTCCATATGCACCACACTAATGTTAAAATCCTGGTTTTAAGACACTTTTTTTGAGGCTTCCTTTTTTTTCCTGTTGCTGAAAAGACCTTGCTGACTATCCTGACAAGGCTTTTTTGCTGATATAACCAAAAATGTAAAAAGCTACAGCCTTTAAGCTGTTGGTGTGTGTCTGTGTGCAGGCTTAGGTTAGCCCTAATTTGCGCAATGTAGCAGGGTAGAACATGGTGCCATTGCCCACAGGTCTTGCCTAGCTTGTTTGCCTTGCTGGTCCCTTCCAAGAACTAAGAAGCGAGCTTCCCTTCCCAAGTGTGAGCATGAGGGAACATTAAATCCCATGCTTTCCTTAAGCCAAAGGTGGGGCTGCAGAGAGCCTGCCGTAATTAACAGCGCAGCTTCACTTGAAAGCACCTTGATGATTCGTTGGGAAATAAATTCAGAATCTACATTTACCAGCCCATTGTCATGTGTTTTGTAATTCCTTTTTTTTTTTTTTTTTTTTTTCCTTTTCCTTTCTAGGTTTTACCTCAATTTTGTTACAGAAGAAGTGGAAAACCCTGAAAAGTATGTACCTTACGTTTTTCTTGACTTCTGAGAAATGGCTGTAAAACTTAAAATGCTCTAAGAGAAGTAGTGGTCTTCAGAAATTCTGCATGCTGGCCAAGTTGCTTGCTTTCTAGCAGATCTGATAGCTATTTGAATTGCAATCGCTTGAAGATTTGCTATTTTTGGCCTGTCRTGACCTTGTTATGTATTCTGCCTTTATGTGCACAGAAAGCAGAAAACTAAGTAGATCTCCAGGGCTCTGATTCTCCCCCTCAGGATACAAGTARCTATCAGTGACTCCTTTCAGTGGAAGTTACTGGTATCCTGTCAGGGAAATCTTGCCCAAGAAACTTATCTGTGCAATATTTGACAGTTTTGCTGTGTTTAAATATTAATCAAATACTTAGTTCTGCTTGTTTTAGATGTCTCAGGGTCACAAGATCTTCCATGCACACAGCACAGCATCCAGTCTAATTAAGCCTAACTGGGAATATGGGTGGGAGCCTGTTCTGAACCAGCGTTGAGCAGTCTAAAATCACCTGTCTGTAAAATGTGGAAAGGAAAGCTGGGCTGTTATGGGGAGTTTGATATGGCAGATCTATTTCAATAAATCTATTTCAAGATTTCAAATTCATTTTGGTATGTGCAATCATCAGTAAAGCAATGTTCGTCTTGTCTAAAAATTATAGTRAATATATCTTCTTGAGTCATACTTGTTTCTATGAAGAAATCACTTATGTGATAAAAATTACTGGACTGATATGAATTAGGTTTTTTTAAAAGACATTTGATTTGATTCTRAAGTATAAGTATATAAATTACTGTTTACATAGGCCCACAGGACTGTGTGCAATGAATTACAAGCTGCATAATGGAGACATATTTAAAAACATCATCATGAGCGTGGGGGAGCAGCTTTAAAGTTTTTAAGTGGTTTCTTTGGTCTGAGCAGACTGGCAGATTGAAATATCCCAGTGTCTCTGCAGGCTCCTCCATGTTAATGGGCTCTGCGACGCAGTGTGAACAATGGGATTTGGGTCTGGCAGGTGAAACCAGACAAATGCAGGGAGAAAATACAGCGTTAATATTTAACAAGGAGGTTGACTAACCACTGGGAAAAAGTGCAAGTGTCACTGTTGGGTTCTTTATTCTCAGTCTTGGGTTTGGGACAGAATATACCTCCCTGGATATTGGGCATTAATAAAACACAGATCGTTTGGCTTGGTGTGAGAGTAGSTGGCTAGTGCTCAGCAGTCTTGTGATGTGCAGGAAATCAGGCTGGAAGATCTAGTAATAAACAGAGGTTTAACCAATAAGCATCTGTGTGTTTTATACAACATCAGAGGAAAGGGATATTTTTTTAAAAAGCACCGGTTGTGGTGCTGAAAAATCATTTTCTGGCATTTCTAAGTTACCAAGCAGTGACCATCAGGGCCATATGATGTTTTGCAACCTGTAAATGCCTCCCACCCCGTGGGACATTGCATGGCTCCATCTGTGCAGCCCTCATCGAGCAGCTGATGGATGGTAACTGGTGTGTGGTCAGCCAGCAAGGATGCTGCAGAGCAGGGCGCAGGGGCCCAGGCCTTGATCGGAACTCGCCACCTCTATAAACTCTTTAAGCCCAAATGCTATTCTTTGCTTTCATTCTTGCCATATACCTTATGTTAAAGAACATGTAGAGCTCTGCAGAATAGGACTTTTTTTTTTTTTTTTTTTTTTTTTTTTTTTTTTTTTTTTT
>NW_020455544.1:3531566-3582649 GCF_003342845.1 Nothoprocta perdicaria
CAGCTCCAGGTGTGCAATTTGTACTGTTTATCAATGGTTAGGAATACAAATTACCTGTAGGAGCAAAGGTGAACCTGATGCCTTCTGTGGGCAGGTAAAACATTACCAGGGTAAATGTTTGCTTGAGAAGGGGTCAGAGCTGCGTGTTTCCAGGTGTGCTGCAGCTTTTGAAATGACTGTCAGCTGGAGCTTGGCCGGGTGAGCAGCAATGTCTTGGGGTTAACCAGCCTTCTGCAAACCTGCTCTGTGATGCACATGGGGAGCGAGGGGCAGCACAGGGCAGCGAGCTCACGGGGAGCACAGAAATACTCTAAAAGAGAGGAGAGTTGCAAGCAAGGGAGCTGCCAAGCACCCACTTTTGCACAGACCTGTCTTGGACCCGGAGCAGAGCCCTAAAGCATCTCAAGAAACAAAACCAACCCCAAAACAACAAGAAATAAAGAAGCACAGGCAGGTGGGAACACCTGCAAGGCCGCAGAGTTCTCAGGACTTGTATTGCTTGGTTTGCTGTCACCCACAGCACCCAAAACACGGGCTGGGACACGGGTGCCCTTGGGAAGGCACCAGGGTATGAACTGTGAGCGAGGCTCAGGACCGGCCTGTAGCGAGCGAGCCTAAGCCCAGCAGGGCGCCCAGTACTGGAAGCTGCAGGATCAGGTCTATAAATACCAGGGGCCTGAGGCGCCGAGCTGCCTCGGGATGTGAAACCCTGGATGCAGGGAGCTGGCGCAGGCGGTGGAAATGAGCCACACGGAGAGAAGCGCCCTTCGGATTCTAGAAGAGAAAATGAAAAAGGGAGGGAAGAAAACTAAAACCGAGGGTACTACTACTTTCTGAGCAGGCTTTTTTGGAAGTAGCACCGCTTTTCATTTTGGAGATGGTGCAGTTCCTCTTCTGCACACTCCTAAGGACATGAATATAACCTCGCTTTAAGATGTAAGAGTAGCTGTTTCTGTCTCCTGCTAAAACCCTTTCTGCTGCCTCAGTTCTGTGCTTGGATTCTTTTCTTTATTCCTTGTTGCKAATCAGCTGCCCTAATACAGTATTAGCAGGGCCTGAGGCAATGCAGAGTTGGGGTTAGTTTCACAGAGTTGTGTTTGCAGCTTCTTTCATGCATAGTATTTTTTAAAGTAGCCTAAAATAATTACATTTTCAGGAGCATTTGGAACAACATTGAAATATAATAACAAATCTCTTTATCTTCACTTTTTTTGAGACTATGTTCTGCATGTAGCCATGATTGCTATTTGAAATGAAATACCTGAATACAGCTATGTCACAGGTAGCTTTGATCTTTAGGGATTTCTTACAATGTAAGAATTAACCCTATCCAAACTGAGGTTGCATTGTATTGCCTCAATGATAAGTGAATGAAGGAAGAGGCAGGTCTCTGAAAGAGAATTTGTTATCTGAAAATTGACGGGTTGCCTAGACTGGTAAATTCAGAGGTCTGGAAATGAAGCATCTTGAACTTTCCAACTCATTTCTTATACATTGTCTTTGAGCTCATCTGTATTCTTGAGCATCTCTTCTGTGCTTTCAAGAACCCAACTGAGCTCTTTCAGTCAAGACCCCAAGAGCAGCTCCAGCCCACGCAGCCCTTCCCTGCTCCCCTCTCCATTGGGACAGAGGGTGGGATCAACACTCCCCCTTGGAAGGGTTTTTAGGAAATCCAGATGACAAAATAATTACAGGGGAGATGATACGCGTCTGGAGAGCCTACTCAAAGTCAAGGCCAGAGTCAATGTACCAGATACTGGCCAAAGAGTTTGAAAAATTTTATGACTTAAATCCACAGTATGAGCAGATGATTACCTGAAGGCTTTGTGTTATAAAGATTGCACTCTTGGTGGAGGAGAAAGAAAATATTATTTCAGTTTTCAAGGAGGGAAGCAAAGACTCAAACTCCTTAATGACTTCAAGGAAGTCTGTGATCAAGTGGGCGACTGGAGTTATTGATTCGCAGTCCTCCTTCAGCTCAAATCATATTTTTCTTTGGGGGATATAAGATTTTGTTTGTGCTGTCGTTACACATGAGAAATATTTTTGTTTTAATGGTCTTCAAAATTAGTTGTGTAAAATGATGAAGAGGAGATTTTAAAGGATATATTTTATATCAAAAATTTAGATTCCCTAGATGATGCAATTAACTATAGCTGCTCTCCAGCATAWTTTTTTTCCCTAATGGGGCATTTCATTTGCAAATATTCCGTTTCTGCTTGTAAAATAACTTTGGTYCAGCCCAGGCAATCCATCATTGTTTAAAAAGTTACGCAGTGCAAAGAACATATTATTGAGATGTATAGTGTTTATAAGCCTGGCCTCAGACTGATAAATCATGTCTTGTGCTGTTGAAAAGCCAAGAAGTGAATTGCTTTGCTGTGACCTTGGGGTCTGAGATTAGTCAGTTTGTCTATTAGATTTTTCCAGTGTTGTTCTCACTTCATTTGTTCCTTCTTTTCTAAGGAACCGGGAAGCAGTGAATGTATAGCATGTCACCAAGGCTTGATGTCATCAGACATTTTGTAAAATCGGGATATCARAATGTTCAGTATAATCTGTTTTTATATAGGGCTTAAGCAATCCGAGTGTCATATCTAATTAATCTCATGCGTGCCACTCATTTGTATTAATTAAAGCTATGAGTCACATTTGTGTCTCTGAGTGAGAGAAACTTGGTACTCAAGGTTTTTTTTGGTGCCTGAGCATTGCAGAGCTGCAGATGGGTGGGAGGAGAAAGTCATACAAGATGCCCAAGCTATTCCAACTCCCTACTTATTTGTAGCCGTCTGATTTTTGGCACTCCACATTGGGACACAACTCCTCCTTGAAATAAATCATAAAATTGAATTGTACTGTCACCGCCAATCCACGCACTGACTGCATTTGTGTGGCAACCCAGTAATCACAACAGGGAGAAGTATTTTTTTACGCTAATGAAGAGCATGCAAGTCATTTCTCTCTGTTGCTTTGTTCATTTTTATTCCTTTATAATTTAAAGACAAGCTCCACTCTGTAAAGGGGCATTAATATCGATATCGATTATCTCAGGCCCCAGAAAGCATATGAAGCTTACATCCTTGATGTGTAGTGTGGCTGCCACTTGAAGTGCCCTTTATCCCTGTGTTTTGTTCAGGAAAGAGTAGGAAAGGCTCTGAGTTGGGAGCCAGGAGATCTGGCCCAGGCCAACACGTGCCGTGGAGCCAGTGGGTGGGTTATTTCATCTTTTCATCTGAAATCTTCCCTGCCTTATTTGCTTCCACTTGCTCATGAAAGGTATGTTTGACTCAGTCATTTTGCTTGTGGCAGGACACAGTGCCAAATATTCAGTGCAGAAATTATAGGATTACATTGTAATATTTTATCTGGAGATAATCAAAACAGACAAATGCTAACCTTCCAAATATTTTGCAAAGCCCGTTTGCTCATGTGAACTCATCAGATTATCTTAAAGTGAAAGCTTGGTCAGTTAAGTGAGCACTAGGGTTTTTAATTCCGTATATTCTTTGTRTTGTGGTCTGGTTTTCTGTTTGCATACTTATTCTTCATCATGGAAGGATGATATTCTATTTTTATAAAGCATCTATTTCTACGTGTCATTTTTCTCGAAGTCCTCCTCTTTCTGAATTTCACTATATGCAGAAATTTGACAAATTGCCTAGATTTGAACAATTATCTGCTCAGCATTGGAGGAAATCTGGCTGTAGGTGTCCAAACGCTGATGAATCTATCCTCGCTCCCAAAGTTTAGATGTGCCCTGTGTCAGGGATAACATGGTAGGTGCACAATTACCCCTTAAAGACTTGTGTAATCCTTTAATGAGGAGCTGGCTATGTCAAATAGGGAAAACAATTTAGTAGATAAAATATCTATTGAATTAAAAACAAATATTAATTTTTCTTTTTTGAAATCTGTCAGAAAAAAAGTCTTTTATAAGAATTGTACTCAGTAGTTTTTGTGTGTGTTGGAGAGAGAGTGGGAGAAAGAGACCTTGTGATTAGCAGCTCACAGAGGAGCTTGGTGGCCTTCATAAAGCTGTTCTTGATAAAATGAACTTTACCATATTCTTTACTCTTTTACTAAGCTCGTTAACTACTTACTGTTTGCATACAGTACTGAAACAACTATTTTGGAGGACGTTAATTGAACTGTAGTTTGGAACTTTTTAAAAGTATATGTTTCTTATACATTTGTGTACATATACTGGTCTCCTGAAGTAACCAACAGAGCATCCAGTCTTGGGTCTCCCACTCTTGGATGCAAGAGGGTCACCTTTGGTGTTCCCAGGCTGCTGCTTCTGGAAATCCTGGAAGCTTTGGCTAAAATATGAGGTTCCGCAATTTTAGTGGCTGTAGTACTGTACTTGTTTGCTTAGCCTTGGTACATGGGCAAATGTTCTTCTGGGTTTGGCAGTTGGCAGCAAAAGTTTGCTCCAGAGCCACGGTTCCCATGAGAGACCTGTCTGACAAAGTGTATCTGGGAGGCAGATTGGCCCAGATTGGTATCTGGGAGGCAGATGTGTCATTGGCTGTGACAGGTCAGGCTTCATAAATAGAGTTTGCTGGTAGGGAGGAGTTGTTTTTATTACTTGATTTAGAGTTAATCCGACTTTGGCTGGAAGTTTGGAGGCAGTTTGGGTTCAAAACTGATTTCAAAGGGGGTGACTTGAGGATCCTTGTTGATCCCCTGTGACTGCAGTGTACACACAGCAGTTCTGTGGTCAGAAAGCTGTTTCTGTAGGTGCCTCCCAGTTCTGTGGGTCCACTGGTAGATAAATAAGGAATAATCGGCTCCTATAGTGAGCAACCATATTTCTTTCAGGGAGCATCACTTCTGCTGCACTGTCCAGTGTGTCCATGAAGGAAAAATTCAGGATCACAAGTAAAAGTGCCTTGAGCAGAGGTTGCTGCTGGAGCAGCGGAACAGGTGCTCTGGTAGGGTCAGTGAGCCTGGCTGCAGCYGCCTGCCTATGTCCCCTCTCCCAGCCCAGCGCCCTTGGGGAGAGGTGCCTTAAATGCCCTAACTCTGATAGTCCATTGGGTCTACCAAGGGTAGCTGCAATTAAATAGTCCCTTTGTGAGACACGTGAATGTTTAAAACCTGCAACTTGCTTCCGAGCAATCCCTCCTCAAGGATTATCGGAGGTAGGATTTGGTGAGGGTCAGTGAATCAATAAAATATTTCTGACCAGCTGGAATGAAGAAGGGAAATTGGTATTAACCATGTTGGCAGCTTGAGTCATAACTGTGGGAGAAGCTTAGTGCAGAATTGAAATTGGTAATGCAAACTAAAATCCCTGTAATTTTGACTGCTCCGAACATTGCACACAAAGATCCTCAAAACCTGTCCCTGGTGCCCTGGCCRCAGGACTAGGAATGCACTAGGAATGACATGAAGGCTGTAGGATTCATTGGGCCGACTTTCCTCTTTCTTACATTGGCTAACAGCACCAGAGAGCTGCTATATTTGTATCCTGCTTCCCGAAGGTTGCTCATGTCCCTTGCATATTTAGGATGGGACTGATCTAACGACAGTCAACACAGGCTAGGAGAGGTGGTCACGCACAATCAGGAGCCAGTTTTATTATTTCTCTCTGGTTTTTATTTCTCCCTGCAGTTCCTTGCCCTCCCTTGCCCCCAATCCATGGTTTTTGGCATGAATTCAGCCATGAGAAATAGAAGTGATTTCTGGGTGCAATTCTCAGGCACTAGTATCCTTGTCAGTGGCTGCTTTTTAAACAGAATATGGCATTTTAATCGGTTCCATGAGAAGGCAATCCAACAGTACACTGCAGTCAGATGAGTTTTTGTTTTTATCTCTTCTGTGCCCCCTTTATTATCTTTTAATGGAAGAAGCTTGCAGAAGTGTGAAGTTCTGTTTAGAAACTGCAATGAAGAGCTACCCACGACAGAGTTGAAATTCATATGCCAATCAATACGTGTAAATATCAGAAAAGAGAATAATCCTAATCCACAGTGTCTGTAAAGGTTTTCACGATATACCTTGGTTGTTAGTTAAGGCAAYAGGGATGTCTCAAAAAATTGCAGTTGAGGAGACTAATAATTCACTCTCAAATGGAAAAAGGCAAGGTCACTTGTATAATTACCTGTTCTAACGTTTACATTCCTTGTATAAAATGCCCCTGCTCACACAAGTCCAGTTGATGGCAATGGAAATACTCAGGAGCAGGTTTGAATCCTAATGCTTTGAGGGCATAACAGGGAAAAATACAATTGTCTTTTCCAACTTTTTGCTTGTTTTTATTTTACTTTTAAAGTCTGAATCATTATTTCATATGGTCAGAGTTAACTTACAACATGTACCTGGGGTGGATGCTTAAGGGCGATTAAAAATATAGGGAGAATAGAAATGAATGCTGCAGATGCAGGGTTAGGTGAGCATCTAGGCGCTGTGTTTTAGCCAGGGCTATTTGAGTTGATTTCAATAATGATGTTCTATCCAAGTTATCCCTGTTTTGTTTCTCCTACTGCTGTCACGCAGTGTGCAGTCCCAGCGGGCTGTTGGACTAATAGCCTTCCACGTTTTAAGAAGGTAATAAAGATACTGCAGAAGGCGCTGGTGCAGACATCGGGAAGCTGCTTGAGCAACCAGGGACGTTCAGCAAACACAACTGTAGGATGGAGAGGGGAAGATGCAGTGGGAAGGTGGAGGCCATGGCAGGGCCGTGAGGCGGAGGCCATGACAGGGCTGAGGCGACGCAGGCCAAGGCAGGACTGGCGGTGTCCGGCAGGAGCTGCCGGCATCACGGAGGGCCCCGTTGGGATGTGATGTGTGTAGGTGCCCGGATGGCCACCGCTGGGTGGCTGCGAGCAGAGCCTGTCCCCGTCCATGGGCACCRTTTGCACCGCGCCAGGGCCGGGTGCAGACCTCAGCCCTCGTGGCTGAGCTCGCTGGCTGGTGCAATAACCTGCTGAGGTGTGTTGGCATTGTGGGGTTTTTTGCCTTTCTTCCCCTCCTATTTTATGTTTTGTTTGTTCATGTGAATCATTGTTACTATGAGTCAGCCCTGCTAGAGAAATAAAACAAAGCCCCGACGTGCTTTAACTGCAGGCTAATGGGATGAGGAGCAAGGCCGTGTGGCCCGCGGGACCCTGCGCTGGGCCTGTCTTCATCCTCACCGGTCCTGCRCCTCACATACGTGCGAGTCTATTTTCACCTTTGCTTCTCGTGCACCGAGGGCCACGGTAGCACTTGTACTGAAAGCTGGCAGCATGCTCCTTTGGAGTTTCTCAGCTGAATATTCCTGTCAGGAATAAAAATGTCTTGCAAGGCTCATGTCCTGGTAAAGCTCTGGAGCTGTAAGACATAGTTGGTTTTATGGGGGAGATTGTGGACTTCCTAGGGTCAAGCTAGCTCTTCTCTTAGCGGTGAGGAGGTCTCKGCTATCTCTGGGTAGCTACATGAGCAAAGACCACTGGTTTAATTCTCAGTTTAATGTTCTGGTCTGCACTATCCATCCTTTCCAGGTGGCAGAAGGATAAGCCTCTCTTCCCCTTCTGTTTCCCATCCCTTTGACTTTAATGCTCAGCCCCCCAAAATGACCAAGTTCATCATCACATTAGTGCAATATTAGCATCTTGTAAGCCATTAACCTTTTATGTAAAGATAATCTAAAACCTCCATAGGCTGATGCTGGCAACTAACTGGCAGGGAAAGTGGGTTGGCRTCGTTTGCTCGTATAAGATACAGATTGCAAGAAGAAAACAAATGAAGGGATCGACTTCCAATACAGCAAGGATAATAGATGCTTTAATGGTGTTCATATGCATGCAATTTTATAACTGTATAACTGGTTATGACCACCTGCCATGCTGTCAAAAGTGGTTATCTTCCCTTAAACTGGCAGAGTAATAACAGCTGCAACAATGGTATWAACAGACACAAGAAAAGACATACGTTCTCCTTGGTCAGCTAGCAGAATAATTTATTTGGCTTTTATCACAGGTACAGTTAGATGAAAAATGCAACAGGATTGCCTTATTTACTGTGCAGCTTTGACCAGCAGTGACTTGCTGACTTGTGTTCAAGTTATGTAACAGTCGCCTCGAAACAGGGCAACGCTTCCCRTGTGATCACAGACGCCCTCGCCACGTTTTGCACCAAGGTGGCTCCTTCGCCCCATGGGTGCTCAGATTTGGGCTGTGTTGCGTGRACTGTAGAGTAGCTTCTCTCCTGTGAGGGTGACAGAGCCCTGGCACAGGCTGCCCAGGGAGGCTGTGGAGTCTCCTTCTCTGGAGACCTTCCAAACCCGCCTGGATGTCGCCCTGTGTCTTGTGCTCTGAGTGTCCCAGCTGGAGCAGGGAGTTGGACTAAATGGTCTCTAGAGGTCCCTTCCAACCTCAACTTGTCTGTGATTCTGTGAGGATACCCTCCATGTAASTTTTCTTGGTACTTGGCCTTCAGCATGCAGGAATTTTAACTATGCAGTGACAGTGGTATTTTATTTAGGGAAAAGAATATTGTTAACTAGCATCCCATAAGAGTTTTCCATCATTTGAATTACAGTGCAGCCTCTTTCCATGAACTGTAAACTAAGAGGATTTATGTAGGATTATAATGGCTCCGGAGGAGCTCTGAAGTGAATAATCTGCATTTTACAAGTTGCGCTGCTGTGGTCTATTATGTCAGTCCTCATCCACTTGTAACGCTTGTTGTTGAGCAAGTTGTGTTATTTGTATCCTCACTTTGTTGTTACATTTTATTCACTGGGAAAAAAAAAATCTAAWTATTTGTAATATGATAGAATTTGTAGTATGATAAGATGACAGTATGATGTAGTGTCCCTCAGAAGAATAGTTTAAGCCCATCATTTGAAAGCATCTATCGGCAAAGGAGAGATCTCYGTAGATGGTGAGAATGCTCGAGCACAGGAGCACTCTGGTGTGAAAAGAGGTTTAGCTTCTGAGTGAGGTTATTTTAGAGAAAAGAAGAAGCATGCGCATCCATCATGTGGAGGAAGGACAGTCACTTCCATTTTTTCATACCTACCTGTACAAGAAAAAGCTGATTAAAAGCAGATAAAAATATTTATCCACACAAAGCCTAGAAGACAGTGGAACTGCATTTTTCTTAGATAAAACATCATTAGAAGATGARCTTCTGTGTATCTAAAGAAGATATTTCTATGGATATGAAAAATAGGCAGAGTCACGATAGCATCTTAAGTCTGTAATTATATGGGCCRTGGGGGAAGTCTTTGGAGCTACAGGCCATCCCAGAGAAGAGCAGAGCACCCAGGCATGGTGTTGACCATCATCAGAGATATAATGATGGCCTAGAGGACCTACCCGAGAGTAACATGTTTCTAAGGAAATACTTTCCTTGCCAAAAGCCCAAAACCTTTGTGGTCATTTTGGCTATTGGAGCAGGTTGTGCAAACATATATTGCTGAACTAAAACCTCAGTTTGTCCCCTTCCACTTAACTTTTGGTTTCTCTGGGCTTGCTTTTGCATGAAGTGTGGACTGGAGCAGTGCAGAAAGGAGAGCGTGCTATGCAGTTCCAGAAACTCCCGGGTTTTGGGGATATTTGGCTACATGGCTTTTTGATGGTATTGTTGGACAGTTTTAATAGGTTAGTTGCATTTTTTCTTTTTTTTTTTTTTTTTGGTGTCAGAATAAGAGGAAGTGAAGCAAGTCTGGTATAAATTGTCATTATCATTTTTGCTTCAAGATTTTAGCATGCATGCATTGTGCATCATTGTCAGAGGGTACCCTGAACAGTGTGTCATTCCAAAGATGAGCTCTCTTAAAAAGATCCCAAGGCTGATGGACCATACTGTCCAAGATCCCTGGAAAAAGGTTGCTGATTCTGTTTCATATCCCTTTCCAGTTTAAGGTAAAGGTACGTTTAAGGAACTTGATCTGCAGAAAGGTTTCAGTAATGACTCTCTAGGAGTTATAGGAGTTATATTTAGGATTTCTCAGTTTGGATGCTTAAAAAAAACAAAACAAAACAAAACAAAAAAAAAACCTATGATTTTCTTCTGCTATGCATGTGATTGTGGTGCAAAAATGACATTATGAAATGTCTAGCGAGGCACTGTTTCAACTGTATGATGTTTYCTTTCTCAAGGCAGTGGAGGTAATAGACATATGTTTAAGTATGTTTTCCCACTTGGAACTGTTTGGCACATTGCAAAAATGAGCAGCCTGGCTCACACCTGGAAGTGCTTGGAGTTCCCCTCCATGGGAGATCRCAGTCATTCCTTGCAATATTTCAATATGCTATATGGACCATCCTGTGTATGTAGCCACCCTGCTAGGCTTTTCTTAAYGAGCACCTCATTTCCTTGCTTTTCAGAGAAAAAAACTGTCTGCCTGCTGGACAAACCCCTTCACAGCAATGCAATAGTGTTAAAATATCTCCTTTATTTTAATTTACATCCTTTTACAGCTTTTAAAATGTAGTGCTTCAAGGCACCCACAGTTACCATTTTTCTCATTTTGAATTCCTCCAGAAGAGCTTTCCTTGGCAAATGATATTTCAGTTTCCATGGTGCTCCTTATTACAAGTAGCTGCTCTTTTCATCACCGAGCAGTGCAGTATCCATTCATGCYGAAATATCAATGGTAAAGTACAGCAGCCAATTGCCCCTTTATGATCCTTGTCATTGTGGAAACTCTTCTGCTCAAAATTAAATGCCAAAGAATTGAATAAAAATGAAAAAGCTGAGTCCTTTTACACATACACACATGCACACGCAGAGACCCACACTGCTCCCTCTGCCCCTCAGCATGCAGAAGCATCAGCCCTTTGCTGTTAGTGCAAGAAGTTATTAATGTGGTAACAGCGACTAGTAAATGCTGAGGAGCAGGTAGGAGAGGGCAGCGCTGACCTGCCCTTGGCAGCAGGTGAGTGACGTGGTTGCTGTTCAGGCTGTTTTTCCCCAGCTCTGAACTCCAGCGGTTCCTTTTGGGAATGATTGCAGCCTCTCTGCCTGCTCCGTTGCATTACTCAAAGTGTCACCATGCTGTTTGCCCATCCATAAATCAGAAACACGTGTTCTCAGCTAAGACAGGAGAAATACAGACAGATGCAGGCGGTGTCCACCTCTGTCCCAGCTGCACTGGTGGTGTGTGCTCAGGGAGCTGTGGTGGTATGAGGCAGGCAGCACATTTCATTCTGTAACCACCGTAGTCTCTTCTCTGGCAATGACATAATTGTTACTTGGTAGTTGTGCTCCGCTGGCTTTGGTTTCTGAGCTGTGGGACTCATTTCCCATTGCAGATTCCCCGGTTGTGCTGCTCTGTCCTCCCCAGCCATTGCCAGCCTGTTGCCTGCTACAGTTTTTGCRCTTTGTGGGGAAGCAGTCATGTAGGACTGCAGCTTTGCTCGATGGTAAATCTGCAGGAAGCTTCAGGAGACTCCTCCTGCTGCTGCTTTTAGGAGAGCCTGGCAGACTGGTTACATACACAGAATGGTCTATATAGCATGCTGAAATATTGCCCATATATTCCCATAGATGGGAACTTCAGACATCTCCAGGTGTGATTCTGCTTTTAGGTCTGCTCTAAAGCCACACCTTTATTACGATACCTCCAGTCAATGGTGCTGTCTTGAAGGATGAACCAGCTCCCAGAGTTGTAAGAGAAACCAGCCACCACCCACAAAAGGACCAAGGGTCTCCACTATCATTTTCAGAACACAAATTCTTCATACAGACCTTTCACTAGTCTCTTGCTCTTTCATCAGTAATGTCTCCTCATCTGTTGTAGGTAGGCAAGCATACCTGAGGAAAATCCACAGTTCCCAGGATAAGTCTAACTCCATACGGTGGTGACTAGGGTGGACTATTGCCATAGACAGAAAAGGTAATTTAGGTCATTAAGACCTTGAAGTCCTTGAGAGGAGTGAGATTTAGGGTCAAGTTACAGTGCACGGTAAAGCTGGGTCTAAATATTCATATGTCTCTTGGAAACTGTAGCGAACTTTGTACAATCAAGACAAAAAGTGAGTTAATCAGTGTTTGGTATAGGTGCTTCATGGATGTGTGGAAGTGGTTCATCAAAGACTTGTCTGAGGTTGCAGTGGATAATATCTATCTAATGTTTTAAGTCTCTGTTTAATTTCATTTTAAAAGTGTATTTTTAAAAATAAAGCCCCCATTTTACTTGGGCTGACTATTGTTTCAGGGGCTCTGTGCGCTGCCTGTTGTGCTTCCTATGTTTTGGTGCTTACAAGTCCTTAGGCACTTGCTTTGCAAGCAATGTGGTTAGATCGGGCAGAAACAATGTTTGGTGGTGTGATCTTGGTGTTCTTTTGTGGATTTAACTGTTATCCTCAATAACAGCTATGTTGTCCTTGTTTTCCTTGAAAACTTGCACTCCATGCAGAAAGATTCAGGATCTGGTTGAATGTGAGATTTCTTGTATTACTGGTTTGTATTCCAAGTTTCAGATGAATCATTCAGTCCACTACTCTTCAAAGACAGATATCTTGTAAAAGATACAGGCTTAACAAGTTGGGCCGTGGAGTGTGGTATAAATGAATGCCTTATTCCAGGTACAGTTTGGATAAACAAGCAGAGTTGGCACACGGTGTGGTGGCTGCCAAGTTCAAATCTGTATAAATCTGTGCAAATCTAACATAAAACAAATCACACTGTGAATGTAACAATTGATCTCAAGGATCTTGACAGATCTGCTTCTGCTTTGCATTGCAGCTAGAAGGTGCTATGGTGGACAGTGATAATCTCTATCCTTGGTACCTTTCTAGGTCTTAAGCTTTAGCCAGGAGCGGATTTACGCTAATTCACTTTTTTGGGGAGCACTGCTGGAAAAGGCATTGGAAACATTTGTGAAGTTAATAAAATTTGCTGCCCAGCAGATTTAAAATACGGTTTGACCCTTCAAAGGCAGGTGCTCACAGAAGACCCCTTTAATGAAGTGTAACGAATTCAAAAAAAAAGTCAAACTCTAGGAAAAAAGCAAGTAATGAGACACAGCAGAAGCCTTTTCCTCCTCTTGCCAGGTGATAGAAAATGAGCAGCTCTTTAAACGCAGACTGTGGCCTCACTCTTCCCTCTGTTAAACCAGTGGCTGTTGTATCTGCTGGTGTCAAAGGTAGAGAACCAACGTATCGAAGAGGAGAATTGGGATCCTTCAACTCTCACTCTGGCAGGAACATGTATGGAGGTATCATGCAGTGGTGTCAATGAGAACAAAGGTTATAAACCTTGCACATAATGTTGTTTGGATAAATTCGGACTTGTGACTTCTTCAACCGGGTTTTGACCCTGTGGGCTCTGCAGTASATGATTAGGATTTAAGAGTGCCAAATTCTAGGAAGAGTTTGCTTGGAAAATTGCTTAACAGATTGCAAATGGTGAAAAAAAATTGCACAAGGGAACTTTTCAAAAGGATCTTGAAACTCCAATTTTCAACAAATAAGAAAGATACAGAACCTAAGATTCATGAGAACTAAATAGAGCTGTTTTTGGAAGCCATGTGAAGAAATCAGGATTTTTCTTTTTTTTTTTTTTCTTTCTTTCATTTTTCCAAAGACATACTTATTTTTAAATACAATAACATATATGTATATATTKGTAATATATTTGTTTATACGTATATATTATATATAACAAAAATTATGTTTCACCATTATGCCAACACAGGGAAGATGTGGTTTATCGCTTCTAACTTCACCTGCAAATAATTGTTTCTTTAGACTCTCCAGTAGTTCATATTCTGGTGCCCTAGACTTCTTGCCTGCGTCTCATTGACACAGTTTTTCCCAGGACAGCAGACTCGGACTGCACATTTATAAAACCCCAATTTAAAGTGAATATAAGGAACTGATTTTGTCTTGGCCACTAAGCTACAAAGGACGGGGAGATGATGCATTTGATGCTTGTGAACTGGGCTAAGTCTATGGGGCATATTTTGACCRTGTGCTTGTCGATTCATAGAAAGATCAGCCTGCAGTGGTCACAGCTCTTAACACTTACTGTTTGTTGTTATAAAACTTGTCATTAAGCTGGGATATGAGCTGTAGACTTCTGGGAATGCTCCTCTGCGGATTTATTGGTATTGTTCTTCTTGTCCTCAGGTTCTCTGCTTTTTTTTTTTCTTTTTTTTTTCTTGCTTGCTTACTTGGTTCTCTCTATGTGTTTCTCTCCAAAGTATTGGCAGGAAGTAGTGCAGCACCAGAGGCAGATTATCAGAAGATCTATGATTCTGTGACACTTAAGGTCAAATCCAAAGYCCAGTGGATATCCTGATTAACTGAACGCTGAGCCCTGGCTTGAGGATCCTTGATAGACTCAAGGAGGAGGAGATGTGCTTGCAAGCCATACAGCAGTGCTTAGTAGCACAAGGGAATGCATTGCAGCCCCATGCAGGCTCACATTCCCAATGCCAAATTTCTCTGTGCTCCCCACCTTCCAGCTTCTTCTCCTGAAACTATGGGCTTGAGGTACCATAGGGGTAGCGCAGTGTCTTCCCACATCTGATACTGCTGTASAGCACAAACATCTTTCCTACTTATGTGTCTGGGTTAAATACAGTATTTGACACTACAGTTTCTAAGGTGAGCATGGTGAGCAACAGTGATGTTGCCMCTGCTTTATTTATTTATTTRTAAGCTCAGTCTATAGCTTCCTTTCAGCTTTATAAARGCATCCTTATGTCAAGTGTATCTCTGAGAAATAAGGACTAGTGGTGAAGAGGATCCTTAAGTCCTGAGCCCGTTGTATTTCTTTGAGGGGAAAAAAATGAGCAAACAATAGATCATCATGCTGGGTTCCAACAGTGACCTTCTCCCTTGGGCTAACTAGGAGCGTCCTTTGGGATGCTTGTGTCTCTCCTGGTATTTCTCATTTCCCTCTCCTGATCTGCTTTGATCAGACAGAGCTTGCTAAACGTAGAAGGAGCACACATCTTTGCCTGCCCTCAAAAGCAGGAGCTGGAGGCTCCCTGTCCCTCCTCAGAGGAAATGTTATTTGAACGTCTGCCCGTGGGATCACATTGGATAAATTTACTGTACCTCACTGTGCTTCTATCTGATATTTGTGCCTTCCCATCTGGGAAGACATAAAATACAAAAGTTAGGCATTATTATTTATTTGGGTATTACTGTTTCTTGGTCTCTTAGCTAAGGTWTTAGAAGTGAAAATTTGCACCGCTCGTTTTGCGGGATATGCTCTGCTCTCCTGTGTCTCTGTAAGGTGAGGCAGACCTCTTGGGCAGGCAGTATTTTTTGTCTAGGAGATGTGGGGTCCGGGGCCTCTTCACATCCCCAAAGCATTCCTCTCTCCAGAGGGGTTCCTTGGTCTTTCACAGAGAGAAAGAGAACCCCTTGGTCGGGTTTACCTTGGTCGTAAAGCTACTTGCCTTGTCCATGTGGTTTGCTTTAGATGTTTTACAGTTTTTACAGGTCATTTCTAATTGCAATTTTTCTGGATTACCAAACATGCATTCGCTATCGTTAGTGATTTCTTCTCATGCTATTTATTTCATGTTCAGGGAGTAGCAACCAGCTTGCCRAATAATGAGCTACCTTTTTTGTGTTTCAGAAACATACCCCTCGCAATCTGCATTTCAATGATTATCGTCACGGTGGGCTACGTGTTAACAAACGTGGCTTATTTCACTACAATCAGTGCCGGGGAACTGCTGCTTTCAAAAGCTGTAGCCGTGGTAAGTTACAGAAGAGAAATGCAAAGCGCTCTCTCTGCTGCAGTTTTGTTTGTCGCTGTGTTCTTCTTTTCTGGGGGGGAAAAATAATAAGAAGAAAAGGTCAGTGGGCCAAATCCAATCAGACTTTGGTATGGCTTCTCTTTTGCAGTAGCACCCAGGTGAGCTTAGCTGGTTCTTTACTCATGAATGGGGTTGCACTTAGGGCCRCTGATAGTATTTCTAATGTAATGCTAGCCCATCTTTACTTAAGATAACAAAGATAATGGGACTTAAATGCACAGCCAAGTTCACACTTGAAAACTTATCCCCTAAACTGTGGGCTGGCCTCTTGGGAAGCAGCCAGCAGAGCAGGACTGGGGGTGTGGGGAGTCTGTGCTTGCTTGTGTAGCAGGAAGCAGCGGAGTTGTCTCTGTGCCATGTGTGTCCTGGGTCACTAGCAAGGGAGCTTGCTCTGAGCCCTGAAGAGCTGCAAGGCAGCCTGGCTCGGAAGCGCTGCTTGGGTTGTTTTGCTTGACTTRTGGTGGTGGTGCTGATTTTTATATTCATGCCATCTGACTTGCAGTGAGGAAATGAATTTTTGCATGCACCTTCCAGTGGAGACATTGTTGCAGCTTTTCCAACTGATGTGGCATTTTAAAAAATGACCAAATTCTGTAGCCCCTGGGAGAAGCAAAGCATTTTGCAACCTCAGGAAAATTAAGCACATCTCCTGTGGTGCCCCAAGCCTAAATTGAGGCTCTGCAGTAACCTAGGAAGTGAAATGTGTGTGAATGGCAGATATTTTTGGATGGCACCAGCTAAGTAAATTGAAGGCTACAGGAAAAGGTACTAGGTATGCAGATCAGAACTTGACACCTTCAGGCCAAGCTTTAAGTCTCTTGGAAGCCATAATAATAGTATCTCAAAACAACCTGAATTAGGACTGATTCCAGCTCTGCAGCATTGCCACTGCTGGCAGACTGTCRTATGCAGCCAGGTGCTGGGTGAGCCCTGTCCACAGTCTCCGTGTCACAAAAGAGAGGCAGAGGTATCAAACACACAGCATAACTTTGAAGGAGGCATGGAGAAAGGGGTATGAGTAAATTTACAGTATTTGTTAATACATTAAAATTACTTTTGTGTTTTATAATGAAAAAATCACTGTATATTTCTCTCTCTCCGAACAGACATTTGCTGAGCGTTTAATGGGAAACTTTTCTYTAGCTGTTCCAGTATTTGTTGCTCTCTCCTGTTTTGGCTCTATGAATGGTGGCGTTTTTGCTGTCTCTAGGTGAGAAAATGCTAATATTGCTGGGGTTGAAAGGCATGGGATATACCTGGGGGGTAAGGAAGTCAGGGGGAGGGAAAAGAGGATTTGTCCCTCCATCAGGAAATGAAAATTGGCTGTAATGTTTCCCATCTGTGGGGATTTCTCCCCTTTGGTTCCTGCTGATTCTAACACCACATTACTGAAACCCTTTGAAAGGTTGGGAAATGGATCCCTTGGAGTTTAGCATTTAATGGCCCCTTTAGTTCAGACAAAGGAGGAAAATTGGAGGGAAAACATTAAGCCATTTGAAACACTGATAATGGCATGAGGGGGTCACGGTGACAGAGACATCTTTGATTTCAGGTGCAGGCTCCTCCTGTCACTCCCTTCCAAAGAGCTCGGACAAGCAGCAGCGCTGCTGTGCTCTGTGACTTTCATGAGCCGCTTTTCCCAGGCACAGTAACGAGCGCATTTCAAGTCTGCCCGCATTTCTTTCCCCCCAGGATGTTCTTCGTTGCCTCCCGCGAGGGTCACCTTCCGGAAATCCTCTCCATGATTCACGTCCGCAAGCACACTCCTCTGCCAGCTGTCATCGTTCTGGTAAATCATGCAGACAAACGGGCCCGCGCAAGAACTCACCTTGCAGCCGTGCTCCAGAGCGACCAGGCACAATCTGGGCACTGCTCGASCCTCATCTGTTAATGTAGAGCTGGCCTTTGGGCACGTCGGAGAATGGGAAAGGGAGGACTGGGATTCAGGAGCAGAATAGCTGCAGGATATGTGCTGGGCTGGCAGTCTTCATTTTAGCATTTTCTTGCTTTATTTCTCTTGCACAGGCCTAAGCTCTGTAAGAATAGAGAGTTCAGGAGAAGATGAGCTTATGCATCTTTTAAGCTTGGAAAAGAAATGTTTAAAAATCTTTAGGAATTCAGAAATTTGGATATATGCTGATATAGTTATACGAGCAACTCCAAGAAACCTTGCTATCCTGTTGTAATACCACTTGGTTTCTTTTCTCCTTCAATGTCCATGGCCCCTTGTTGCATTATCATGCTTATGACTGAATTTTAAAACYTTTAGCACCTGAGTCTATTGTAGAAGAAATCCTGCCCAATATGGGCTGTGGTAAAGTTTCTATCAACCTTTACAGGGAAGAGATTTGATTAATATCTGAGGGGAAAGAACTAAAAGTATGTCACTGGAGTTTGGAAGCTGTTCTCACTGCTAAAGAAAAAGAGGGGAAAGAAAAGGAAGGAGAGGAGTGATCAAGACTTTGACTTGAAATAACTAATACAAGTTAATTTTCATGACGTTAAAGATTTAGCCCTGCTTTCTACTATGTCCACAGTGGATTTTACTTGACTGCATTGTTATAAATGTAGTGAGGCTGTCAGCACTGGATCTTCCGTTCTCTGAGCACGAGGCTCTGGCGAAGGATACTCAGGATATGAGACACAGCATGTCTCATATGTCAAGTGTGGACTGCCCTTTATAGTTGATCCTGGCTTTAAATATTCACCTCTTGTCCACAGAATACTCCCAAATCTATCCAAAATCTATCCATGTAGCCTATAAAAGTCATGTAACTCAAGGTGCAACACTTGAGTTTATCCATAAGCTTTTGCCTGCTCACTACAATGCTTTGTGTATCTCAGAATACCTTTCTAATGAGGAGATGTGTTTATCCTAGTGTTGTCTCCCCTTTCTGCTCTTTGATAGCCTCCTGAGTGACAGCTAAATGCTCCCTCTGCTTGCAAAAGTTTTTCTTTCCTTTCTCTGCCAACACGAGACTGTGTCTGCGCCGTGGGCTCCATAAGCATCCTGGGGTATGGAGCTGACCTGACTGATGAGACCCTCTCTCCCTGGAGGACCTGGGTGGTTCTCTCCTCTTCCCCAAGACACGTGGCCACCTCAGATGCGTGTTAATCCTATACATGAAGCCTGGAGCCCTCAGGAAAGGCTGCCTTGCTTGTCCCCGTGGAAAGACCTGGGATCACTGCTGTAAAATACCAGAGGTCACGCCGCCGCAGCTCGCTGATGCTCTGAATTTCTTTTGCAGTACCCTCTCACAATGATCATGCTATTCAACGGGGATCTCTACAGCCTCCTGAATTTCCTCAGTTTTGCCAGGTGGCTTTTTATTGGACTAGCGGTTGCTGGGTTGATTTATCTCAGATATAAACGTCCTGATATGCCTCGTCCTTTCAAGGTAACCTCTGCTCTCGCCTGTTTTACATGAATCCTTCTGCCTTGTATCTATTGTGTAGCCAGACAGTAAAGGAGCCTTTTCTGATAAAACGTTAACCTCCTTTTCACAAAAAGCAGAATTAATAGAAAACAGTCCTTCACGCTGGAGAGTCTCCTTGTGCTTTCCTGCAAGATCACCAGGGTTATCCTGGCAGAGCTGTCTTCTGGAAGGAGACTTCACTCCGACTCCCTGGTGGCTCTGGGGAGCACTTGGGTGGCTGTGTGCAAGTGAAGATGTTTGCTCAGTTTTGCCTGCCTGTCATGCTGAGAGATGTGAGGCGAGCCGAGGGCTTTATGCTCTAGCAAGCCCCGTGAAAATGCCCCAAGTCCTAAATACTGGTGGGGGCTTCACCCTGCAAATATAAGGGTGACATGTGCTAACCTGATTTTCAGCCAGTCCTCAATTTAACATCTGCCCTGATTTAAAAACAAACAAACAAAAAAACAAAAAACCCCTCATTAATTTTGCCTCCAGTATTCACATCAGGCATAAGCATTAATATTAAACGTTTATCTTTCGCTTACATTCTCTGTCCAATATAGAATATTCCAATTTGATGTGCAAATAAGTTGCTAGCCCTTTCACTGTGATATTTGGGGCTCCCAGTTGATTTGCTGACACCCTTATTGTGACTCCAGAAAGGAAATGCTAATAGCCTGGCCAGCAGCACAATAGTCACGTTGGCCTTGATTCTGCCGCTGCTCTTGCTTATTGTGAGGAGCACCTTACAAAGTAAAGTGTCCYATTGTGTGTAGGAAAAGATAGTGTCCAACAGGAACAAAAGCAGAGGGATCTTTCCCTTTTTTGGGGAGCCATGGAGTGTATTTTACAGAGGATGGTGACTGTGCACTGCTGCATTCTTGTAGACATATCAGCGCAGAGGAGGGTGAATGGCACAACCCATTTTGCTTTGATTAAAAAAACCCTTTGACAGTGCACAAAGGAACAGTAATGCTTCAAGGCGTGAAAGGAAGGGAAAAATCTCCAAGGAATTTGCCAGTTCTCCATTACATCAAGCATCTCACAAGCCATGCTTGTAGGCATTTCCTTCACAGGGGTGCTAAGTTAGTGACTGCAGTGGTGTTCTTGAAAATGGCGAGAATTAATTTGATATTGCTGTTTTTTTTTGTATTTTGTACACTGACACTGATAATGCCATCAGTCATGCTGTCAGAAAGTGCTTTTTCAGTAGCTATCTGTTGCATAACACTATCAAATATCTTTATCACTTGTCAAATGGTGTTTAATTTGCTCTCCTCCTGCCAGATTTTGATTTTTACCTTAGGAAGAAAATCAATACGTTCTTAATAGTTTTAAAAGGTGACTTGAGCTCCTGGCTGTGTTTTAAAATGTTTTCTAATAGGTAATTACAAAAGAGGAAATCTTCACTGCAGTTAGTGCTTCTTACTTACCTACTGGAGGAGTAGAGAAAGGACTTTTGTAATATAACCTATTTTCAGCCCTTACATTTTAAAGGATGTAAAACAGTACAGTATAAAAGAGTGGGTGGTGCTTAATGCATAACCCACTGCTTAATTTTCTTTTGCAGTTGCTTGTATTTGGCAGGGATGATCTAGATRCTGCAGAACTCTCCTGTGATGCTGGATTTTATCCAATATATATTGCATGGAACATTAAATGCTGCTGTCATTCAATAACAAGGTCAATATAAAATAACGGTTGCGTGTGTGGTTATGTTTCAGGTACCTCTATTTATCCCGGCACTATTTTCTTTCACCTGTCTCTTCATGGTTGCACTGTCACTTTACTCTGATCCCGTCAATACGGGGATTGGATTTGCCATAACCCTGACTGGAGTCCCTGCCTACTACCTCTTCATCATATGGGACAAGAAGCCAAAGTGGTTCCGGAAGCTCTTGGGTAAGTGCCCTCCTCCTGGCCGGCTCTGGGAATCCTTCAGGGAATCGGGGCTATGGCAAGATGCCCTCCACCACGCTCCTCTGCTGCTCTGATCCAGGGGGAYGATGCATATCTCTCCTCAGGGAATGCCCTGGTGCTGCTCTGACACTACAGTCAGTGTCAGCTACTAGACAGAGGGGTTTGCAGCAGCCTCYGCCTTCAGCTAAGAGCCTGGCTGGTGTTTTTCCCAAGCTACAGGCACTTCAGACAACTGCTTATCCCTCCCTATTCCCTTCTTGCCTCCTGTCCCTGCAAGGCTGACTCCAGCTAAAGCAGTGACCTTCCTCTCCGGGGCCGTCTGCCTGTGCTAATAGAGGAGGTATTTCCCAACAGGGAAATGTATTGGAAACATAAATGTCACAGTTGCAGTGACAGGCCTGGCTCCATGCTCGCTTTGGGTCCGTGCATGTGTGGGCCACAGGGGGAATTTGGCAGGGGACAGGGGTGGTCAAGCTCAGCTGGGGGGTATCAGCATTAGTGACAGCTTCAGACGAGGGGGTGACAAAATCCACTGCAGCTGGCACACATCTGTGGAAGCTCTGGCTGTGTCTCATGTCAAAATGACTTCTGAGGGACTTAGCTATGGTATTTCACCCCTGAAATGCCCTGGGACTCATTCTGSTGCCATTTCTGGAAGTTTGGTAAAAGCGTTTGTGAAAGCGCTGATGTGTTGGGGAAGTTATACGAAGCATTTCAATTAGAAAGAAAAAAAATCAGTACCATTTATTACAGCCCCTTTTTCTCTTTCTTGTCACTCAATATGATGTGAATTTATCAAAATGGAGGCATTTTTCAAAACAGAAATGAAAACAGGCAAAATTTTAAAAATATTTAAGAAAGAGTGAATAATTTGTTAAAATAGAAAGAAAATCTTTGCTGCTGCAAGGTGAAACAAAATGAAAGCCAAAACCATGAGTTTTCAACAAAAAATTCTTTCCTTGTATAGCTGCTGAATTAAAAACACATGAATGGCCTTCACTGCTTTAGCATTGAGTAAAGGATGTTTTAAAATGCACTACCCACAATAAAATAAGAGTGTGCATATATATATATATAAATACCTTATTTTTATAGCATGTGTGTGAATATACATGAGATGCATTGTGTCATGCTGGAAAGTCCATAAATCATAGGACAGAAAATATTTACATAAATTATTTTAATCAGTTTATAGAGAGTAAAATCTGGCTTCCTTAATTTTAAATCCATTTGACTGTATACTATGTAGAATGGGTAGAAGGTTTCAGTGTAAATGATAATAGTTTTATGCAAAAAAGGCATTATATAAATAGCTTGTACTTGTTTGCTTTTAATTTCTCAGCCTTGATATTTAAGGTGTAGGGAATATCCTTTTATCAAACCCAATAGAGTTTTTTAGCACTTTCTGTGAAATCTCAGAGGTTTGGGAACAGTTACTTGAATCTGTGGCCACAGGATGCCAGTGTTGAACTGCATTCCTTGGCTGAGAGAAAAAAATATTCTTTTTAAGGTAGACTGGATGCCTGTGAAGGATTTTCTGCCAGATGTGACAGCGAAGCAAAATCTTCTAACTCTTTAGATAACACAAAATCCTTCTTCTAAAAAGAAGGCCAGATGCCTGTGAAATACATAGGGACACACTGTCCTGACTCTGAGGAGAAAGAGTCAACAGACACCAGTCAGTGAGTAAAACAACCTGTTTGCTTTGTAATTATTATTCTCCAAATAACAGCAGCAATGACAGAAATTTGAAGTTGAGAGTTTTGGGGTGGAGAAGCATGGTGATCCACTTGGTAAATAACAAAGCAATRGAGTCATGGAGTCATTATGTAAACAATAATAATAAAAAAAAAAAAAGGCAAAAGTTATGGCTGCTCCACTGCATAGCCTGAGAGCACTTTTCAAAAGCATTGAATCAGGATAAATTCATTTAAGGTGTCTCTGTGAGACGTGGGATGCAAAAGTCACTGGGCAACTGCAAGCTTGATATTCTAACCTTGGAAAAAAATAGGCAAGGCTTTAGATGAACTTAGGAAAGACACGGAGGTAAATGGGCAACACTATAAAATGTGACTGTAGTTTAGATTTTTGACTGATTAATTGTGTAACATTTTTGAGAAGACAACTGATTTTTCTTGACAAAGGATATGACAGATCTAATCTCCTCAGACTCRAACAAGGCCCTTTGTGTAATACTACCAAGGAAGTCAAAGCCTCTTAGCCTGAACACAGCATCATGCCAGCACAAAAAGTGTATTTTGACAGTCTTTCATGGCACAGGCATCGCCCGTTCTTCTTACCACATTAGTATGTTAAGGAAAAAACAACCTACTTGTTTGTGAGGTTGGTTGGGGCTGGTGATACCCTGCAGGGAGAAGGACTTGCTGTTCTCCTCCAGAGGAATTTTAGTTTGCAGAAATCATTTTCAGCTAGGACAAGCTTCATCTGACCATCGCAATTTTGCTTTTTGTGAAATTAATCTGAAAATGAAAAGAATGAAGTGTGGCAAATCCCACAGAAGCAGGTAGATCAACGCGTGCAAGATCATGCCACCRGCAGCAGAACTCTTGCTTCTGGACTTCCTTAGTTGAAAACCTAACCTTAGATTTGTATTTAGAAATCCTTTATTTCTTTTATAATGGGCAGTACTGGGAAGAATTAACGGTTGAGCGTTGGCTTCTTCCTAGCATGCATTGATACTAGAAAGCAGAATTTCTGTTTATATCACAAATTGCTGCTTTAAGAGTGGTTTACAAACACCACTTGCCCTTGCTCGCTCAGGATATAGCCCTGTCTATTCAGTTTGCTTCTCTTTTCCGAGCTGGTGACATTGGGCTCGGCCGGAATTCGCCTCAGCATTATGCTGCCCCAGCCTCACATATAACCAGTAACTTTCTGCTTTCTATTCTTCCCCGAGCTTTATTTGGTGATCATAGATAGCAGCTCATTCTTTTGCTGTTGTGTGTGTCTGTTTTTTTTTTTTTTTTTTTTTTTTATAAAGATTGCCCACTGGGCCTTATTTACAGTGAGTTTTCCTCTTGAAAAGGCAAAATGGGCTTTAAAATAGAAAGAAAAACAGCTTTTATGAGAGCGAGGAATGAGAAGCAGGTCCCGACACTGTCTTACTCTGTGCATACTGCAACCAAAACCAGAAACCCCAGCACAGAGCAGCCTCTCCGGCCTGCCTTGCTCTGCTGGGGCTTCGTGGTGGTGCTGAGGGAGGCTCTGTGGCTGCAGGAGAAGGGAGATGCTGCCCGCCCGCAGCCGCGGGCCGGACGCGCTCTCACAGCAGGTGCCTTGGTCCCCTCGGTCCAACAGGATATTAACACTCACAGCCACTCCTGGAGAAGCCTGTGCCTTGTGTGCCCATTTCCCAGCACCTTTACACCATCGCTCGGCTGGATAGAAGCTCCTTTATTCTCCTGCAGTTGCTCAACGTGGAGCCGGGAAGAGGTGGGAAGGCAGGGGCTGTTCCCGGCCGGCTTCCCGCTCTGCTCCCGGCTGCGCTCCCAGCCAGCAATCCCTGGCAGGGAGGAGGGTGATGCAGGWAAACACGGTCTCGTAGCCACAGGGCAGCCCAGCTGGCACGAAGCCGGCAGCTCCAGGGAGGAGAGCAGGAGGTGGCAAAACGCGTGCCAGGCGGGAGCGCGGGGAGGCGGATTCAGCCTGTGCKCTCTGTGAGCTGCTCGCCTCCTACCCCTCCTCGCTGCTTTAAATGGGTTATTAAAAATGAAAAAGAAATGTGGTAAGGAGTGGTGTTTTTTTTTTTTTCTCTCCTCTATTTATTAGGTAAGTGATCTCTGTCAGTACTCTAAACAAAAAGCCACCCAAAGGAAACAAATGTCCAAAACATCAAACAAATAGCATGAAATTGCTTCATGTGCACAACATCCTCAGACCTGTAAAGAGGCAATATAATCATTTCCCTCTGTTTGTTTTTTTTTTCTCTCTCTCTTTTTTCTTTTTTTTTTTCAGGCAGATTCTAGCAAGGCTGAATTTGGCACAGGTGAATTAACTTGTTTGAGCTCTTTCAGAGTGTTGTTACAGCATTTTACAGCTTTGCTAAAACTGAATTGCTGTGCAGAGTAATCATGCACTAAATTAGCCTTTGAAGACCTATATACTTTTACTGGACAATTTCATACCTATATATCCTTCTGCTATCACTGTATATGCACCTCTTTGGATGAGAGGCAAAGAAATCCTTGTTTAAAAGGGGAACTTCATGTGAGGCAGTGAAATGATCTGTGCACCAGGTGTATGAATTGGTATGAACAATATGTGCAAGTAGCATGTATAATTTTYCTGGTTGCTTTCCCTTCTTATTCACCAGCCCATGCCTTCACTCCTCTCTAAAAATCTCCTCTGTGCTTGCTTATGTCTTTGCAGAGAGAGTGACTGTAATCCTGCAAATCCTCTTGGAAGTCGTCCCACCAGAGGARGACCAGAAATCATGATCCTCATGTACCTGAAAATGCAGCTTTTGACTTGGTGTTTCATCTCAACCTGAGGAGGAGGGTAGGGAGTTTTCTTCCCATCCTGATATTCTGCAAACTGGAGGAACAAGTCACAGCTGAGATGGATACTGAATGACTCAGTTACCAGAGCTGTAGTTTATCATGTTGCAAAGCTTCTTAATGTGGTGGGTTTCTATGTAGAAAGCAAGAACAGAAGCAGCAAGAGAACACCTCTCTSTACTATTCCTTCTACTACACTGTCATATTTAACAAACGGTAGTTTAAGCCATGTTTAAGTAATAGGTGGGTATCCTGTGAAGACTGTATCCTGCTCGCTGTCCCTGAGGAACTGACCTCTCACCAGAGGAAGGGGGAGCCAAAGCTGCTGAGTTGCAGCCGTTCCCCCAACTTGCAGCCACATTTCACTTCTTGGGTCTCYCTGGGAGCACCAGCACATGGATGTGGAAACGCAGTGGTTCCCACCACCTTTGCAGTGGCGAGTCCAAGGTTATTTTGCTCCAGAGTTGTTAGAGCACAGCTTATAGGAGTATCTTCGAGAGCGAATATTGCTGCCAGTGGGCAGGTAGCTTCTAGCCCTGGGGCAGTAGTTTCATACCTTGTAAAGTTTCTACCGCTCTGAAAACTGTTACTGTTTTTACTGATGTTTCTTTGTGTATATATACATAGGAAATACAGCAGTTGCCTTCAAACAAAGCCTTTGAATGCAACCTCCACAGATGTATGAATATTTTTCTACCTGGCAACTTACGGACCTGCAGGTATCAGTCAGGCAAAACGGCTTTTAAAGTTTTATACAGTTGTTGTTAGGCAGAAATGAATAGTAGTCACTGGTTATATAATCAGTGGGAGTTCTGTGCAGACACGACAATAAATGCAATACTATTTTATGACTAAGGTGTAGGGCAAGCTGCAACAGGTTTGTTGATTTGCGTAGAACGTGTGCCTAATCTGTGGGCTTTTATTTGAGCACATTCCAATTAACTGGGCTTTTGAACACCACGAAAGAGGTGCTCTGCCAGCATCTTCTTCCTGGTTTTATCTCGGCTGAAACAGGGAGCAGCTAGCAAAACTGATAAAATCAAACGGAATTGAAGTTTCATCTTCAGAATAACGTGTAAACTGAGATTTTGCTGAAATACGAGTTGAATTTTTTGCTCTCTCTATTAAAAATAGCTGTGGCTAGAAGGCATTTTTAAGGCTTTTTAATGCTTAAAAATGCTATTTTATATTGTTAGTCAAAGACTACTCGACCTTAAGATTAAGGTTTTTTATCACTCTGTTAAATGTTTAATGCACTACTTCTAGAACTGTTTGCTATTAGTTAATATTATGTTTCATCAGAACTTTTATGAAATTAAGGCAGCAATGTTAGTCTTCCTAAGGAGAAGAGACTTTCCTTTCGAATGTTAGACTTCCCTTGGGAGAAAAGCACAACTAGTAGCCAGACCACTACAGTAAAGGGAGACTGCATATTGTATATGTATTGTATATATCCAGAACAACTCCTACCGTTTTAAGGGTTTACARTGAAATGTCTTAAAATTTATACATGTTTTTCCTACCTATATTTCTGTGGTGGAGYTTCATAGAAACAGGGAAAAGGAAGWTAATGATGTAGAAGAAAAGTAATATAAGACACGGAAAACATACTACGGAATATTTTTTTTCTATAAATGTTTTCTGTTTACAGTAACTTAAARTGTTACTTGAAACTCTACTGGGCAGGCGTTTTGAGGTGGGTTTTTGTGTTGGCAGCGTTAGTGTTGGTTGAGCCAGGAGCAGGTGTCCGTGGCCRTGTCCCGGCCATCCCCGTTGTGCACATTTCGGCTCAGGGCGTCATGCTTGGAGCGCCTTCCTCTCCGTTGGGAAGCCYGCTGGAACGTCCATGGATGTTCAGAGCGTCGCATCAGAGCTGGTCCAAGACAAAACCTGCGGCAACTCAACCTCCTTCAACACCAGCTCTTTAACTCCACGTATTCACTGCCAATGCGCCGCACTACTTGATAGTTTAGACACAGCCAGTGTTAACTTGTAGAAATAAATGGTCTCTGAGTTGAAGTAAATATTGCTTTTTTTTTTTTTAATTTCTCCCACTGTGGACTTTGAAGTTCAGAAACATTGCTAAATTCTCACTCAGTAACTTTCTTTTTAACCAAGTTTATTTTCAAGTATGGGATTAATCAGTCCTTTGAAAATCCTGACTAATGAATTGTGCAGAGTTGCATTAGAAAATATTTTACAAAATAAGAAACCAACTTTTGTACATGAACATGGATTCTAGATTTGGATTTAGCTCCATTAGCATGTACAGTCACGATACAGAAATATTTTAATGGGATTTCCACTGTGTTTTAAAAGGCAATGTTATGAACTTGAATGATACCTGGAAGCTATGCATATGCCAACAAAAGGAGGGGAGATGGGTAACAGAAAATTAAAAGAAAGCCTCGAGATATTTTTAAGGTTTGCTTTTTAAAAAGTATTTTCTTCAGATTCATAAAGGAAATTCTCTGGAATAAAGGCTAAGTTTTATATATATATATATATACGTGTGTGTGTGTATATATTTCTTATTAGGGCCTCAAGCAGCCATGGCAATGACACTACTTTTGAGAGAAATATAGCAAAAAAMCTCTCTCCATTTATTTCTTGCCTATCATGCCTTGTTACCAAATGGACTTTATCAAAATATGTATTTCTTTATGTAAAGGATGGAAAGTTGCTCTTTTCCATCTTCAGGCTTACTGATCTTTTGGGGTTTTGTATGGGCAGAAGGCAACTAAAGGCAACAGAAATGAAAATTTCATTTGAGTAGCAAACACTTCTGASGTGCAGTGCATCTCTTAGAGAAGCAGTTTGGTATTTGAAGCCCGGGAAGATGCTGACCTATCTTTGCACCTCTGGTTTTGGCCTGCGTGAGGCATAATTTTGTGTGAGGGGCGAGTTTTCATTCCTGATGCCCGCTGCCAGCTTTCCAGGGACACAAGGGCACCGTGCCCCAGGCGTCAGGTCTGTGGTGGTYGGTCTCCTGCAGCCCGGGTCTGCCTTGCCTGCTGAGGGATGCGGGAGCAGAGCTGGATGGTTTCCTCCTGCATTCCCCTGTCAGCAGCACATTCCTCGTCTGGATTTGGGGTTTTCACAGGTCATTGCTGCTGCTCCAGTGGATCTTCTTTATACACAGGAACCAAGGAGGGCAAAAGAGAATCTTATGTTTCAGAAGAGGTGCTCACGACATGATAACATATGAGTTATTTTGCATCCCACGTGAGATACTTCCAGATGCCTCCTGCAGAGCTTTCCACAGGTGTTGCACTCTCCTTTGCACTCAGGATGACCTGGATAAACACGGATATTTTTGGGGTGCAAGACAAAAGACACGAGGTTTGCTGAGCACTGAGGGTGCTGACCCCCAAGTGGCAACGCGCCGGCGCTCAGACAGCAGCGCAGCCGCTTGTCCATCACCTCCCAGACGGTGCCCGTCTGCACTTGAGTGTTTTAACTTAACCTCCATTGATCTGGGTCTGCCTTAAAATGCTGCGCTATAAATCACGCTGTTTAGGAGCTGGCTGCGGTGTGGGCGCATCGAAGAGCAGCACGGAGCGCCGAGCGGCAGCTGGGCAGCTGCCCCAAACACTGTCGTCCCGGTTTAAAACCCGGTGCCAAGTTACGAGGCTGGTGAGGCCCATGGAGGCCTTGGCGAGACTGCAGAGTTTGAAGGGAACACAAGCGATGCTGGTGTCTGTACAGCCAGATGGAGCACAGGTGAATTTASCCCCTCGTTCTCAGTGGCCAGTGCATATTTCTATATGCTGAAAACATTGGGGTGTATGTTTGTGTGTGAAACCTCTCGCTATATAAAAGACAGATTTTATACCTATTTTTATAAGCTTTCCAARTATCTAACATCTCTTAGGAATATATAAAAATGTGTGTGTATGTACACATGTATTGGTCTATACATGGATTCTATTTGCATTTTTATCAGAAAGCAGCTAAATACTCTCGAAAAGGCTTTTAACAACTTTTAAAACAACTTTTAGAAATTTTATGCCATATTTTTAAATATTTTGGTACTTTTTTTACATTTTACAGAAATTGTCAATTCTACGCTTGCTGGTTGCCTTTTAATAGTAACRCATAGTAACGAAAGCATTTAATCTGATTTGATATAAATATGCATCTGATTGACATAGTAAATTAAGGGCCCAATGGGCATAGGGAGAAACAAGCCTGAAAAAAATCAGCTGCCCCAGGGTGTGATACATCCCATGCAAAGACAGGTGGTTAAGGTAGGTGAGATGAACTGCTCCCTGGAATTGCTCCYGACTCTGCTCTTCCTAAAGAAGGAGCTGGAGTGACTAGGCAGATGCTTAACATTTTAGTAGCTAAGCTAGAGTGAGGGGAACCCTGTGGAGCTGCAATCAGAATTACTTTTTTTACATGCAAAATCTTATTCTTTTGGCTAGAACATGCTGCGTTTTTCCAATTTTCTAATTACAGTTAGAACAAAATAAACACTTTTTCTTGAAAAAAGTTCTTGTCGCTGACTACACACCTGCTGAAATTTCAGCATTTTATGCAAGTCTTTTTGGAGATAACTCCAATATTTCAGCAAGGAAGATGTAACCTTAGCTGTGTGTGCTTCTGCTTGTTGATGCTCAGAGGGAAATGAGTCTTCAATTTAGGCAAACTTTAAAAATGTTCTTCTGAAGGAAGATTTAAGTTGTTTATAGCAACAACACAGGTTGCTAATGTCTTGATGCAACAAGAAGATGAGACGTCGCGCTGCCCAGATAACAGATGCTCTCTGGCACTTTGCACTTTCATAACTAAAGGACATTTGTGCGTCACGAGGTTATATTTATAGCAGGTTTGTAAGTGTTATTTAAAATTCTACACTATGTTTCAAAAGGAACCCTCAATGCATTGATAGATGTCGAGGAAGAACTAAACACATATGGTTTCACCTAGCTTGTAATAGGCAGTATGTTAGGCCAGTGATTTGAGAGACTTTTTTTTTTTTTTTTTTTTGCTCTGAGTGATGGACTCTGCTCCTTCAAAGCTGTGTTAGGCCACATTTGATTCTGTTGTCTTTTGTCAAGGATCTGCTGCGCAGCAGGACTACAATAGACTCACCAACTTCTATCGACATTTTCTCTATTTCTTCTTTTTCTTTTTTACTCAAAGGAACTTTTGAAATATTTTTTTCCTTGAAGCACAGCGACTCAAAGTGCAGCATAAAGCCCAAGAAGGATAAATACTTCTCTCAACAAAGACTGAGTTTATCAAGATTTTTGGATTCTCTTTGATGTCCTTGTAACGGGAATGCCTACCATGTTCTGAGCTAAAACAAAGCTTTGATATTTTCTGAATATTGTATTGGTGGTGATCCAAATGCAGTTATAGAAGGACTGTGGCTAGGCCTGGTTTTATCTATTCATTGTGTTTTTATGTGTGTCTTGCTCACAGTGGCCCTTGCCCACTGCTAAGCTTTTTTGCAGGCCTTTTTTTCTGCTCCTAGGATTTCAGCTGTATCTCTGAAAGGAAAATACCATCCCTTCCATTTGGGTGGACCTCACCACGTACAGTTGGTGCATTGGAAGATAACGAGTGCCTGYGTAGAGACGCGACTTGCTGAGCCCACAGCTTGTGCTGGTAAGTGAGAGCTGCAGCTCTGCTTTCTAAAGAACAGCCACCTTTTGCAGTCATCGTTTACACTTGTACCKACAACACGGTAAAAGTTGTTACCTAAGAATTTTGGTGTGCTCTTTTTTTCCCCTCCGTGTTTATTATGAGAAGTTTAAATGTTACAGGACAGTTTCATAATTTTCCCCAAGCTATTGGCTTTGCCTCAAAAAAGCCATTTGATGCCGTTTTAGCTGCCAATAGCTATTCACCACTCAGTCATTAGAGTGTAATTGGATCTAAAGTACATGTATAATTTGCTACTAGCAATGCTGGCTTGCTTTAATTATGATATCCAGCTGATTTCTAAGGATACTAATCAATGAATATGCATGGCAGAGTAGACAGGCTTGTACTGACAGATGACTTGAGTCTTAACGAGAACTTGAGCTTTCACAGTAGATTATGTATCAAGTGCTTAAACATAAGAAGGAAGGATGTCTAGTTTAAAGTGAGTGCAGCCTTTCAAAGGGCCCTGTGATGTAGCCCAGGACGCAGGGTGTACACAGCGTGACGTTCCTTAGCCYGCCTCTGTGGATGAGTTCTGCTGGAGCTGGCATAATTGCTGGGAGAAAGTGAGGAACTTTTTTTGGGTACAAATAGGAATTCCTAGGCAGAACGTTTCTTCTTACAGTTTCCACAGCGTTTTCTCCTACGTTCACCCCGAYGGAAGGTTACAAATAACTTTGCACTGAAGGCATTTCCTTTTAGCGTCTCCCCCACAGGCCGGCTCTTGGAGACATCTGTATTTAATTTGAAGTTGCACTTTCGATTTTCTTAAGCCTCATCGTTTCCCTCATCTCAAAACTGTCAGGTCACAGAAAACCACTATTTCAGGCTGTAACAGTACTTCTAAAAAGTAAAACGGGCATGAGTCGTGCTGACATAAGGATCTGAAGCCTCTCCAAGCAGCTCCTCCCATGCAAGCTCACACAGTTTTGTTTGCAGATTGCTGACAGAGGATCTTAAAGCTTATCACATCAAACAGCTCCTCTGGTGTGTCCTGGATGCCCTGCAGTGTAATGGACTCTTTGCACGAGCACTGCAGCACCCTGTTAGAGGGGTCCTGACATGGGCAGCTTACATGAGGAAATCTGGGTGCGTAGCAAACATTGCTAGAGATTATGAAAGCTCTGTGCGGATAGGGGTGGATTTGTACAAACTGCATGATTATGTGCACAGCAGTGCATTTTATGATTAACAAGCTTCGTACACCTAACTAATTACTTGCATATCTTGAACTATCAGAAACTTCATTAAAAAAAATAACATTTTACAATTTGCCACAGAAACTCGGGACACAAGCACATAAGCTTGCAGGGGAACGCTTGCTACATTTTCAGTTGACATACGTCACGGGGCAATTCACTAGTCATTAATGACTTTTGGCCACTGTTAGTATTTCACAGGTCTGTTTGCTAATTTATGTGCCACGTATATTTAAAATGAATCATTAAGCGCTAGGAGATTTGATGTTTGTTTCACATGTAGCTGCTCACTATTGAACAAAAAAAAMCCCTCCAGCACTTTGCAGTGATGCAATCTAGCTCTCTCTTTGGTTTTATAATAAATATCTGAGTCAGAAAGAGGCAGGATAAATCAGATCCTGTGCTGCCAGCTTGGCAGAGGTGATTGATCTCACCTTGCTCACAGCACTGCATCTGACTGCGGGTCTCACGCAGCTCTACTTCACATCAGAGGGAGGCATCTGGGTGATGAAGAGCGAGCTAGCTTGGAGAACAGCTCACACTCTTGTACCAGTGTCATATTTATCTAGCAGTCTGTGCGCTCCAAAGCGCTTCAAGCCATAGCTCATGCTAATMATTACCCCTTGTGAGGAATCCACCTTGACCCATTTTTATTCTTCCAGGTTTCAAATTCCTTTCCAAAATGGAAATGCAAAGCCTTTATCTAAAGCAGACACACGTGGGTAATGAAATGCCTAGTCTCTGTGTGCACTTACTACAGTTACCACTTTTAGAAATGAAAATTGTTATGGGTTAGTCAAAAGGTTAGTTTACTCAATACTCCCCTTATTCTTGGTTTAGAACAAAACTTTTTTTTTTTTTTTTTTTTTTTTTAAAAATTTTTTTTTTTTTTTTTTTTTTTTTTTTTTTTTTTTTTTTTTTAATAAAATAGGGTATCTGAAACAATCTTGTCCTGCAGATTAGAGTTTGATTTGTTGTTACTTGCCTCTTGGCGGTAGATGTCTGCACCAAAATTCTGTACTTGAAATATGTCCTGAAACGGAGCAACTTTCCTGAAACGGAGCAACTTTCCTGAACAGAGCGGGTGAAGGACACAGCGTGTGGCTATCCCTCATTCCCGTGTTTCCCAAGAGTGGTCTGTGTGATGGCTGTAGCGCTGTGGCTCGTTCGGAGGATGTGCTCATGGTGAAACTGTGTTTCATTTGGGGTATGAATGTGCCTGCATGCAAAACACAGACTGGGGCAGTACAGCGATTTTGTTGCCCTCACAGCTTCTTAAAATGAAATATCACTTGAGGTGAATGTATGTTCAACCTCTATTGCTTTTGTTGGCCTCTTATTGTACTGTAAACATGGTTTTCTGCATATTCATATGCACACACACATTTAAAATACATGTATGTGTTGTTTAGGGCTAGCTGTGCAGAGTTGCATTCCTGTCTTGCAAGTAAAAAAATAAATAATAAAATATCACTTAATGCATGTCAAGTTCATTTTTAATACTGTTTCTAAAGCAACTTGTGAGTGGGTGCTTGCTTAATGTTTTATTATGCACTGGCTGAGCTTTCATCCCTTGGAAGAAGACTCAAGCAGAAAGTATATAACCATCCACCATGGAATAATAAATTGATATAGAACGTGTGGAGAAAAGGCAATAAGCCAGAATCATTAGAAAGCTCAGTGYGCCATTCCAGCAACACAAAGCAGCCATAAACCTGGGGCTGGGATTGCCCAAGTAAATGGTGTACGCCAGTAAATCTGGCCCCAGTAATTTCATTGCGAATGACATACAAGCTAGACAAACATTTAGATAATTGAAATTAACAGTTTTAACAGTGACGTATAAAGGAGCGAATAATAATTGGAACATTCTTTCAAGCTCTCTGTCATAAACCTACAGGACCTCAGAGTCTGTTTTTCCCCAATACGAATGAGACAAAATGAAATGGTCCCTCTTTTTGTTATACATAGCTAATGGGAACATCTTTATTGGTAAGGTATTGTACCAGGGCCTGATTTGGCAAAGACTACAATTATTCATGACTTGTTATTTGGAGCTTGGAACAAAGCTAGATGGAAATGGAAAGCATAATGTAAGGGAGCTATTGGAAAAACATAGCACTTTTTTCTTTTTTTGAACGGATGCAAATCTGCACCTGTGTTTACTCATTAAAAAAAGTAAGAATAAAACTCTCAGTGCCTGTGAGGTCATGCAAAGCTGGCTTTTGGATATACACTAACACTGCTGCAGACTTTGCAGAAYGTGACCACTAGCATAAGGCTCCAGGCAGAATTTTCCATTATTTTTAGACAGAAAAAAAGTTTTGTACTTCATACTTTATCCGTACCATATTTTTCAACATTGCTCTTAAAATACAACCATTTCTTTCCTTTCTTACTAAACTGATGAATGAGGTGATTGAATCTGTCAGGCAATAAATCAGCTTTTTGATTTGGGATCAGTTGTTTGAATCATGGCTTGACCATGCTATTGGTCACTGTCTGTCACTGCCCTGCCTCCCAACAGGCACGAAATACGGAGCCTGCTTGCTGACAGAGAAACAACCGGCGCAGCAGCGTGTCTTTAATACGAGTCTGGGAGCAAGCCTGTGGTGTCGGTGGGAATAYTGGCTTCCATAAAGTTGTGCACTTGGGCGAAATGCTTCTCTCTGAATTAGAACCAGAACAGCAGCCAAATCACTTTAAAAACTGATCTTCGAGCAGTAACTGCAACAGGTTTGAAATGAGTTTTGCTACCTGGGTTGTTTGGAAATCTGGCCATCTCTTTCCAAGCCATCAGKCTGAGCTTTCATGAATACCAAATTCATTTCAAAAGAATCAGATCCAATAAAACAATTTCTGTAGGGGAAGCGGCAGTGCTAGCAAAGCGACTGAAATATGGCTTTGCATTAAATTCCCTTTTTTTGCCAGATGATACGGATGCTTCAGAAGCACTACCGCAAACATTTCTAAAATAAAACCCAATCCTCCCAGCTGATATAAAACCTTTTCTCCCTAATAAAAGTGGATATATGTGTGTATATGTGTGTGTGAGAGAGGGAATAAAGAATTACAGGTGGAGGCAGCATACGAGAGCAATGCTCTGTACTCTAGTTCTGCACTGTAGGCCAGCGTGTGCAGGGAAGAGGTGCCCATGTTGCTGCCCCAGCTCTGCAAGGACGTTCCAGCACATGGAGAAATGAGGCTGGGATGGTCATTCGTGTCTGGGGAGGGAAACGGGAGGTGTGATACGTGGGCGACAGAAAAGCAATGAGCTTGGTGYGAGCGTGCGCCCGGGAAAGCCATCGGCTCCGTTGGAAACGTGCCTGGGCCTACGACTCGTGGTGCGGCTTCTGAGCAGGCCGCTGCYGACTCCTGCTTCTAGTCTAGCCAGGGGTGTTGGTGAATTTAATGGAAGAAAGGTCTGGGGAAGAACGGGCCTTTTTAAAGCCCGCCCCAGAACTGGGGGTTGTGACCACGCAGAGCTACGGGAAGCTTGTAAACCTTTAAGCCTTGTATTCCAAGCTGCAACAGACCCTATAAAAGAAATAAACCCTAAAGATGAACACGGCAACATTGCCAGGCTTGACTGTATTTATGTGTTCAGGTATTCATAAATGATAATTAATTCCAGTACATCTTCAAAAAAAAAGGAGAAACAATCCTTTAAGAAAACCTCATTTCCTGAGGGTAATTGCAGAAGCTGGATGATTTTGGGAAGTGGAAAGAAGACAGAAAGAACTAAGTTAACASTATGATGATGCAGATCTAGGATCAGAGCAATACATTCAAAAAGTTACTGCTTGCAAGAAAGAATAGGCAGAGCTTTGTWTCAAGTCATGGTGATGTAAAGTCTTCTCAAACAAGGGCACCAGAGGGTAGGACTTTCCTCTCCTTGCCAGAGAAAAAGTACAGCTGATGCATGAAATCTGAGGGTAAGATAAGTCCAGGACAAGTTATATAGACTAGGACTGAACTGAAAAAAAACGGATGAAAGCTGTAGCAGCCTTTCTTGGTACAAACACAAAATTTTCATTCATATAAATTACTTGGATTGCTTGTTCTTCTGTGGTTTTCCCCTCGTTTATGCTCAGGCTATGAAGGTACTTCAGTTTGTATTCTTTCCACTGCTGTGCCCAGTTAGGCTCTATGTGTGTATCCCTAGATGGGACCAGAGGGGGTGATAAACAGTGGGAAGTTGCAGCCTGATTTCAGGTTTCTCCCTTAGTTTTGCTGTGAATGAGGCCTTGTGAACCAGGTTCCTCGGGATCCTGTGCAGTCCATTGTAAATAGATGACCCAGTGCTTTGAACATGAAAATCACTGAATTGGCTGAGACAAAAGACCAGATAACCTCTGTCCTTTCTCTGACAGGGGTTCTTCTTCTAGGACCAAAAAGGTAAACAGGGTCAGATGAAACTGCCTCCAAACAGCTCCCAGCAATCAGTGTAACATGGACTTCTTGAGACAGAGCTGAGAGGAACCCAGCCTCAAACAAGCTGCTTGGTCCCATTTGAACCCTTTACCTGGGGAGAAARAGGGCCTTTTCTGTTAGTACTCTGAGGTTTGAGAAATGAAAGTTTCTTTCCATTTTGATTCATTTTACCTTAATTTTCTTCCAAATCAGAACCAGTCATGAGGACAAAGCATCAACTTCTAAGTTTCATGAGGCGCAGTAATCCTCTTAAAGAGTAATGAAACAGATGCTCTTTAGGTTCTGGCTGAGGGACAGACCATGTATTTGCTGTGCCATATACAAAGTGTGTTAAAGAAATAACTGAGAACTATTGAGTTTCCACGAAAAAAGATGTTCCTTTTCAGACTCTGAAATGGCTGTAGCAAATTTCACACCATGCCTATCTTCAGTGAGTCTCTCCACTGGCTTCTCTAYTCAGGAACGATCCCTGCTTTTAAAGAGTCAGGAAATTGTTTCAGGAAATGGGCTAAGGAAAAGCAAGCTCGCAGGTGTGCCAGCTGGACATGAACCTTCAGCAGGTACTTCCACTTTATTTGGGGCTGCAAGCTCTTCAGTATCGCAAGTTATGTATATATTTGTATCATTCATTTGGTTCCACTTTTTTTTTTTTTTGCCTGTACAGTCTGCAATTAAAGTACATCATTAAAAAAAATTGTCATGAAAAAGACTTTGCTTTTATTATCTGTGWGCTGGGCACAATTTATATTCTTTTATTCTTGGCAATGCTAAGAGCGAGCTAGGAGTTATCATTCCAGCGACAGCTATCTGAAATCTAGGCACCGTTATGGATTTTACATTAACAACCTATTTTACAGAAATCCTTTATTCCTCATTAACAAACTATAGGTCTGATGAGTATCATGATACTGCTGCTCTTTTATTTATGTTCTTGTTACTTCAAACATTGATTGTAACTCCATTTTAGTTCATTTTCCCATATACTATACTATGTCAAATTTAATACGYTCCTTTCAGACAACAATTCATGTTTGGAAGTTCTGAATCAGGAAATCTTATCTTTCTTCAKGTCTTCCTGGTTTTCATTACATTCATGCGTAGTAATTGGCAATGTTTAGAGTCCTGCATTTGGTTTCCAATTTTCTTTCTGTCAGATATCTTCAGTATCATTCTGATTTTCTTGCTAGATAGTGGTGGGTTTTGTATACTGCCCAAGGGTTTACTTATAAAAAGATTACTACCTTGGTAGAACACCTTTTATAATAAAAATTATTCTATGGAGTCCATTTTCTTAAAGATACATAGCTAGTTTTAAGAYTACAAACCATGAATGATTCTGTTAAATATTGCTTTGTATAAAAACATTTTAAAAGACTTATTATTCTATAAGAACTCTATAGCCTGTGTAGAATGGTACAGAGTTTGCTGGTACAGAGTATATTCCTTAATGTTACTAAAACTTTACATATTCAAAACCTAGGTTTGTTTTTTGGTCTGCAGATTTTATTGCGTTTTTTTTTCCCTTTCTTCGGTAGCACTAGGAAGATTTCTCTTGGCAATTAATTTTATTTTCCCTTGGTACATGAGAGAAGTCACGTAGAGTAAAAAAAAAGGAAAGCTGTGTAAGGTCTGCTTCATTTTTTGCTCACATTTATTTACACACATATATATATATAACCAGAAGTGGGAAGGAGAGTGCTTAGTGCTCCCCCTCCCATTTTTCCCTTTATATTGGTCAACCTGCAGCAAACAAGTTATGTTCTAGTTACATGAACAGCTTTCCAGAAAAAAAAAAAAAAAAACCAAAACCCAACAGCTTAACATTTAACTGCACAGCTGTGAAGCTGGATTTATTCAAAGTTGGATACATTTAACTTATTTTTATCTATCTAAAAGCTAAGCATTTAGTCAATGCATGTCTCYGAGTTCTCTGTAGTCAGTGGAGTCATGTGGGATGAAGTTCTATYTACCTGCCTCCTTCTCTTAGTGACGTTTTCCATTCAATGTGCCTCCAGTATTTCATGTTKCCTTTCATAATGACAAATTTCAGCTCACAGACATTTGAATACAAAGGGTTTCCTCATATTTTCTCCTGGAGACAGCTGTTTTAACTTGTAGACCATGGAGAATAGTCTTGGACTACAGAATAATGTAAGCTACACACTACTAACTTTAGGACAGCTCAAACCAGATGAGGCAAATCCCACTGTACTGAAAAGCCCATCTAGACCATCGATCCGACTAGTGGCACAGATGCCTGAGTTTGTTTACCTGGTTTAGCTCCGACAGTGTGAAATCCACTCTTTGTGGATTTCATAGTCAAGAAGCTGGGGAAAAAGTAGTCATTACTTCTCACAGGAAACCTCAAAAGCAAAAACTTCAAGGAGAAAGTGCCAAATATCCAATGGTCAGGCCCGGCAATGGGAGAMTCCTTCTTCTGGAGACCTGCTGGGGTCTCACTCTGTATCTTCCCTTGAGATTGTTCCACTTAATCTACAATCTTTACATATTTATTGGAGCAGAGGTAGGTAGCAAAGACTGAGAAGAATGTTTTTACATTCACGGCTATGAGTGACTTTTTACCACCATGCTGTTTCTCTCAGGTACCATTCAGTGCAAAATGACCCAACAGATTGTCTTCTAAAGCAATTAAGCACTTGGAAAAGAAATCTACTGGCATGGGCAGAAGAATGGCCACATTAAAAACATGCAATCAAGTAAGGATAAGAAGAAAATCTGTTTATATATAAAAAGAATGCTTTACAGCCCTAATTTATTATTAAAGGTTCCCATTCATCCTTGGTAATGAGATCAATTTGTGCTGAAAATTTAGTCTTATATGTGTGAATTGGAAGTGATCTTATTAGAGTTTTACTACATCAGGTCTGATAAACTTCCCAATCCATTTCAGTTAAGCTTCTATTGATCCACTTAAGAGATCAATTTGGCCTCATTCGATTATTTTTGTGAAGGAGGAGGATTTCATTTGTCTCAAGCTGAAGCTATGAAAAAATGTAATGGTTGTGTGTGATGGAGAGAGAAAGCACCTGCATGCATGCACACATATTTATATTGCATATCTGCCTGTACAATATTTAACTCGGTACTCTTGATTCCTCAATTCTTGATACTGTGGTGGAATCTGACTTCACCGGCTGAACTGCAATATAGCTGCAGGAAGAATAAAAAAAAGGTATGTCAGTGGGTAACAGAGTTTTCTAAGTTTAGCTGCAGTCAAAGCTCCACCTGGAAGCCAGAAATAAGAGTAGAGTTGAAATGTTTCATGTTTCTGAGAAGAAGTGGCTGASGAACACTGCGGACAGGTGATGCCTAAGCCCAGGATAAATGTTACCCACCAACAAAACAGCTGCTATTAGGCAGAAGGATCTTTTCTTCTTGTTTCATACATCTCTATCAGCTGTGTTAGGCAATGGGAGGGGAGCAGGGAGAGAAAGGCTGTGGGGAAGGCCCTTCTCATCATCACTCTGCACTCAATCACTATTTTTAGAAGTTGGGCTTATACTAGTGAAAACCAGAATGGTGTGGAGCAGGGAACAGACCTTGGTCCATGGGATGGCTCAGGTGGTCAGTCCCCACCATGGGGAAGGTATCCGGCATCTCCTACAGGCACTGCATTCATTGGGACCACGGATGACCTAACCCAAAGGGGAAAACAATGTTGGCAGCATGCACGTGGTACGTACAGGCAGGAGACCACCCTCCTGGTTAATTAATTTGACATGGTTTTCTAGCACTGCCACGGCAGCTAGCTGTTGATGCAATTCCTGTCTGAAGTGCAGGAAGCTAAAGACATTAAATAATCACAAAAAGAGGTATGAGAAAGCCCAAGAGAAGTRTCCCTGCTGTGTTATTTTTTCTCTGTAGAGATATTGTAGACAAATTACATCTATTTATAGCTATATTGGTGTAAATTCTGCTTAAATTTGCAAAAGCTTTTTGCTATATGACTGCTCTATTTCTTTAYCATTGCTGTTCACTCTCCATAATGGGATGAATTTTTTATCAGAGGTTAATAACTTTAAATAATTAAACTGGAGTATCTCCCATTCAAATTTAAGTAACTCAGAGCAATAATAAACTGCAAACAAAAAGAAATGTATATCTATGAAGATTTTCGTTGATGTAGAAAAGACTAACTGGAATGGTGAATATGACCTGATGTGCGTGACTTTCAAAAATTTCTAAGTGACTTGGGAGGTCAGGGCACTCCCCGTGGTCAGCTCCCAGCAGCTCCAGGGATGCACATCCTGACTGCAATACGTCTGAGCTAATATTATCATCCTGCTTGCAAGAGGCAGCAGATGTTACAGTCTTGCAAGCTGTCTTCTTGTCAGAGGGAAGTTAGGGACACAAAGGCCAGAGCTGCTTTGTGAGACAGACCTGGCTATTGGCACGGTCACCACTGCACAGGCTGTCAAGGAGCACACGGAACCCCCTGCTTTTTAGAGATCTTGACCTTGACACCAGTGCTGAATTCTCAGGAAGCTTCTTATTCGCTTCAACAAATGGCAGTAGATGATGGCAGTAGATGATGGCAGTAGAGGCTAAAGCAGAGTACAAACTCTCTTGCCTTCTTCAGCACCTTCACTCCTCTTGATGAGCACATGAATTGCAGCCCTGAGCACAGCACCAACACAGCTTTGAGGACCAGGGCTCTCTCAGGAGAAGGAAGCCTCTCAGCAGGRCATCTAAGAGTGCCATCTGGTGACCACCTTCCACCATCCCGAGCTGCTGCTGCATCCTCGTGCTTACGGCTCTTCAAAACACGGCACTTCTTCCTTCCTTTCTTCTCCAAATTTTGCCTTTATTTGGAGCAAATATTGCTCCAAACATTGCCCTGGCCTCAGGGAAACTTCCAAATTAAAACAGGGGGATACTTGTTACTGGAGAGGGTTGCTCATTATTTCCTGTGATGTAACTACTAATAGAACTGATGGGCATTACCAATATTTCCTTTATTTAGCCTGCCATACGCAGGCTACTCARAGGGTTCCTCCTAGAATATTTATTCAGGTTTGATGATAAATGTGATCCCCAGCTGGGCAGTGCATTCCCAGTTAGCAAACTTTCTGCTGCCTACCAGTCACGATGGGCTTACATGCTTTTCCAGGTGCATGCATATTTTGTAGAGCATGTGGGCCTAGCACAAAGTGTAACATTTCAGCATTTTGTACAATAAGCAGACATTTATCTCTCTAGCACATAACCTTTCTTCTGGGGCAGAAGTTTTGTTTAGCTTAAGTGACAAGCCATGTTAATAACAAGCAGAAGAATAATGCTTTTGTCTCGCGCTGTTGCCACATTTAAACTCTGCAAAATTAGCTTTTGCTTCCCAAAGAGCACAGATTAGAAAAAGGAAAGGGAAGAAGGAGCCATTGCAGGATTCTGCAGAGATAACTCACAACTTCCATGAAAGAAGAAAAGGTCTCTTGCTGRAGTTCCAAATTTAAAAAAACAGAAAGCTAAAAAAATCAATGAAATCAATTCCAAAAGCCATCCAGTCCTTATATGGTAAGAATTACAGTTTAAGTGCCACTCATTTTTTCAATCTTTCATCTCCAGAAAAGGTGAAATTTTAAGCCAAGATATCCTTCATTACTTATCTCATTAGTTATCTTACTGCTATAATGAGTATTGCTAGACTATGTGCCTGCATTCCAGCTTTTACCTTACCCCCAGGGAGCAGAATTAATCACTTTTCTAAGGGTTGTCTGTTCCTTGATGAAACGGCATCAAAAGCATGACCATATTTTGAGAAAGGGGCTGGGATGTTGTTCTGGAAGAATTCTTTCAACGTCAGAACATTTTATGCTTAGGATATGGGTGTTTTCCTTGTTATGCTTATGAAATAATTTACCACTTCAACTGGCATAAAAATACAGCTCACACSATTCCCATTACCCAGGTTCCCTGCATTTCCTTATACCTGAATGGTATACACGTTGATTCCGATGTTGCTCCATTCCTCAGTAGAGCTTTTCAGTTTACAGACCAGAAACATGGAATAAATGAGGCTGGCAGGGACTGCTAGAGCTTGTTCAGTCCAATCTCCCCATCTAAACAAGGAAACTTCTATCTCAGATGAGGCCACGTCCAGCTGAGCTTTGAATATCTCTTAACARTGGAGACTGCACGGCTTCTCTGGGCAGCCTGCTCCAACATCTGACCACCCTTACGGTGAAATTATTATTTTTTATATAGCATTCAGTCAGAACTTTATTTGATGGAAGCCTGTGCTATTGTCTCTTGTCCTTTCACTTCCTCCTCCAAGAATATTTGTCTTTGTCTTCTTTATAACCACCCACTTAGCAGAAGACTTTAACCTTCTCCAGACTGAGCAGCTCCCTCATTCTCTCCTTGCAGGCTCTCTTTGACTTGCACATGAGCATAGTGATGACTCACATTTAAGAGAAAACATCTTAGAGATCAATGAAATTGCTACTACTAGAAAGGAACAAACATTACAACATTGACCTAAGCAACGGTTTCCATTACAATACCCTAATTCCAGTTGTCTGAAACCTTTACTTTTGGCTCTCATCTTGGAGTAGCCACAAGCATTAAATGCTTAAATTAAATTAAAATTAAAATGCTACCTACAAACTTCTGCAGTTATGGGATGTTTCCAGACAAGGTTTCAGGAGAGCCTACTTATGGGGCTTGTGGTGCAATGAAGAGGGGTTTGCAAATTAGGAGCTGAAGGATCCCTTTGTACAATATTTACAGACAYCTGACCACATCAACTTGTATAGAAGATTCTACACCCGCTCCCCCATAATATATACAGTGTGCAATTGAGGGGTATGTATTTTCTTCGCAGTGTTTGTTTTGGTTCTCTCTGTGTTTTCTCTGAGATTCTACAGGCTGTTTCTCTGTATGGCAGATGTTCATAAGCAGTGATAAATTTTGTGAGATACTTCCTGACTATAAAACTTTAAATCTACATTAAAAAAGCGAGGGGGAGGAGGAAGCAAGAGTTCATTAAGCATTCACTGAAATATATTAGGAATGCAGGAATCATCTGATCACTATCATACACAACCGTATTATTGATGTCTGGGTTAGAAGGGTTTACAAAATATCCATTCCACTTGTCACCAGGCTCCACAGGTCGCAAATCACTCTGATACCCAATAATCAGCATAGGAGTTGTGATAAGTGAACCAAAGGCAGAAACAACAAGGGACCACAGAGAGAAGCCCTGGAGAGGTGCAGGAGACAAAGAAGAAAGGCTGAAAGTAGCTCCTATATGTACCTGTGTGTGTATATTTAGAGATACATGCTGATATCCTAGGTTCCTAAAGCATAGTGCTCTCTTCAGATAAAATTCCCAGCTAACTCTGGGAAGCACTTTGTAGTCCACACAATAGCCAACTAAAACCCTCATCTTTTTGTCCCTGCCAACCTGACAGGACGTAAGATCTGTCTAGACGTGATCCCTGGCTTACAGGCAGATCCTGAGGCTGCAGTAGGACACAGAACCAAGCACTTCAGAAATTAATACCACAAAGTGCCTCAACATTTACATGCTGCTCCCAGTGCTTCAGGAGAAGGCAAAGCTCTCCCCTCCTGCAGCGCGACACTGTGCATGCCAGGCAACGGTCATCAGCAAAGCTCCTGAGTAAGAGGATTAAAATGATAGATATTTCAACCCAGGCCCCTTTCAGGCTCAGAATAATATTGAAATGAAATCTTTCTTTTATGATTTGCTACACATAGGTGTACCTTTAATAAAAGCAAGTGATACTCATGAAATAGTTCAGGCATGCTTGGATCTTTAAATCAAACAAGAACATATTTTCATTTGTAAATATGCTTGTAAGCTCTCTGTAATTAGAGACAATTTGTAGCATGTTTTCATTTTTTGGCTTGTTTAGGATTTTTTTTTTCTGAAATACATATGTTCATGCACATACAAACCCCCAAACCTACTCAAACATATGTATATATCTATATATAATAAAGGAAGATTGTTTTTATAGGAAAATGCTGTATAGGAGCAACTAATTACTTCCAGCCACCACTAGAATGACAAAACCCATCTCCACGCTCAGAAAAAAAGGCAGATCTTAAACTTCTGGTGTTCCCAAGAAAAAAAAAAGTATATATTTTATAGCCAGTTGTTTAAATTTATGGTATTGAAATAAAGAGCCACCTTATGGTTGACTCAGCAAAATGTACTCTCAGCATGGGCAGAAGAGTGCCTTGGTTATTTGTGAGGGGGAGAGYGTGTCATCTAAATTAATGCAGAGGAATTGCCTCATAAGTCATCCCAACAGTTGCACTGCACCATACTAGCAAGAAGAGCAGAGTTCAGTGCTGTACTCATTTTGCAGAGGTACCACCTATTCATCTGTTTTGGATCTTCATATCATTTCATGTAGGCGAATTGTAATGAGAGTCAGATTCAGAAGAGCCGTGTGCTAGCTAAAACATTAAACCTGTCATAAACTCCAGCTGAACTCCTTCAGGAGCACACTTCACAGGCTACGAGGCCAGTGCAGCAGAAAAGCTGCTGATGACACCACTGAAAAATCTGGAAAATAATTACCAAGTTCTTGACTACAAATATACTTCCAGAACAGACCCAGAGATGCTCCACTGGACTGGAAATCATATTTCTCAGGACTCCTTTACTTGAAATGAGTGTGAATTCCATTTAATATTTGGTTTTTGAAAAAAAATATATAAAATATATATTCTGATATATTTCTTCTTCTTCTTTTTTTTTTTTTTTTTCTGCAAATTTTTTCCCACCAGCTTGCTTGGGAATTCTCTTTGACAAGTTTTGGAGCATATTTTGTGGCTTTGTTCCAGCAAGGCATGGCCTCATTTCAGACATACATTAATGATGGTACGATAGTGACATATACCAGTGTGCTCATTACAGTGCTCAAGAAACAAACTGCATAAAATAGTCTGCTTAACAATAGGGAAGGTGAAAACCTGACAGGGTTCAGAAGCAGACTAAATATAGTCAGGCACTGGAAACCGAAAGAGAGAGAATGTAATCATATGCTCATGCTTTTATCAAGCCCAAAATTCATTTGAGAAAGAAAAGTGGAGAATGCTTCACTTGTAAGTGGTATTGTTTGTAAGGTTATAGCTGATTTCTCAGAGGACTGCTTGATGAAGGATTGGTATTTTGTTCCTTCAGCTTTATTTATTTATTTTTTTTTTCAGGGCAGAAACTCTTGCTATTACAAATTACAACCTTCCCGTTCTAAGCAGATGTTTCATTCTTCCTCGAAGGTACTCAAGGYTTTAGCATTCAGTGGCAACACTTGGAAAACAAAGAAAATGCCCTTTAGCTCCCCGTGTATCTATTCTGAAGTTCACTACTTGCACTGGATGTACGCTGGAGTCGTAGAGCCCAGGCTCCTCAGTACAGCCCCCAAAATGACTGAAGAGCATTGGGGAAAGCGAGGAGCTGCCATTCGCCTTCAGAAACGCGATGCTTTGGAGGCATCGTCCCTCAAAGGACCAGGCTGCCTGAAGACCCAGCTGTGATTCAAAGCAAGCCGCTTGGCAGCAGCTCAGAAATTGGACTAATTCTCATGCAGTATGTGCTATTTTGCCGGCTAGCTTTGTAACAATAGTTTCAAGATGATACTTAAGTACTGTAAGAAGCGCAGAGAAGGGCACGAAGGGTCCTGCCGGGAACTGGGTGAACGTGTTTTGTGTGAGAAGAGGTTGCAGAGCATAATATCTGCAGGCCCAGAAAGAGGGTGACAGAAGGGGACCTAATTGCATTATATTGTCCCTAAGGAGGCTCATGTAATAATATATGACAGAATGTGTTCACACTTGAAGGAAACAGATAAATAATCCATAGACCTTGTTTGAAAGTAGAGGAATGGAAAGTTCAGGCCATGCTTGAAATGCTTCGCACTTCTCCCAGGGGCTCTTGACACACAAAAAAAGTGGCCTAACAAATGAGCTAATTACGACAGGAAATTTATATCTAGATATGTCATGTGTGTTTGTGTATTTGAATGATTGGATGCAGTTGATGGCCAGAGACAAAACCACATTCATTAATCTGAGATAAATCAAGGGGTGGGGGCTGGCAAAGGGTGGAGAAGGTTCCAGAAGCAGCGCCTGGAGGCAGGGCCTGCCCTGTGACACCTGGGGRTGCAATGGGCAGAGCCAGGGACATGCCGAGCGCTGACCACAGCARAAAGGTGGTTTAAAGGAGCGTGGTCTCCACACGCTTGTCTCTCCATTGCTCAGTGTGCCCTGGGCTCCCAGCCCACCTCGCCTCACTGGCAGCCATGTCTTTGCTTTCCTCCCTGTGATGTGTGTGAGCATGAGGCGGGTGCAGGACACACGCTCTGCTCCCTCAGGGTTGTTCACGGCACCGTTTTGAATCAGGAAGGGTAATGCTGAGGTTAGTAGGAGTTACCAGGGCAGGCTGGGCCTTCATGGAAAGGCAGTGCCCATGTAGAAACTGCCCCCGGGTTAACTGGCCCTTCCAGCCAAACCAGCATGGATTGCTTTTATAGGATAGCCTCTCCATGGCTTCATTTCCAAATGGAGTCAACACTCTGTGCATGACAGAGGGCTCACGTCATTGCAAACTAGGTATTTTTTCCCAGTGAAGTCAGATTGCAGCTGTCATCATGTTTACCTGCATGCAGCAGGGATGATGCAGAGAAAGTGGCAATGAGTATTAAAGGCAAAACAGTAATACAATGGAATTTTTTTTTTCCACTATGTGATTTGCAGCTTGATTTTAGCCCTATAGTACTCATGAGACCCTAGCCCGAAAGACAGAGCTGCTGAGCCCATATGGCCCATGGGTACAGCGTGTTTTGGGTACACCACTTCCTCCAGCCAGAGGTACACAAGAGGGTGAGGGTGCATGGTATCTGTAGGCTTAAACACGCACCTTACAGCTGTGAAGCTTTAGCCCTGCGAGATGTACAAAGGCTCTTGCTTTTGCAGATTCCAGTCCATCCTAAGGTATTTTAGGCAGCTGCTCATGCAGCACAATGACTTTGCTTAGACAGACCTTCATAAGAATTCGCCATTTAACACTTTGTAGAAGAGCACTGTATAAAAATGTGATCTACTTATTTGGGTACAGCATATGGAGACAGGGCTCACCTCTAGAGCTCCAGCGTATGTGTTGTTTAAATTGAAAGCTATAGCAGAAACAAAAGAGTTGTGCATGGGGATGTTTATATTAGCTATTTTTGTCCCAATATTTTAATTTTTTTTGAACTATAGAAAATGCAGACATGTCTTGAGTCTCCAGCTGAATTTTCTGTGTTAGCAGGCAATCTTTTTCTTCTTTTTTTTTTCCCTAAAAGAGGATTAATTGGTCTAAACATCTGAAATGACCTTGTCAGAACAATGAGTCGTTCTCAAGTAACTCAAGATGTTTTGGAGTGTGCTCTTAACTACTGCACTTCATTAGATAGCACTTGTTAAGTTTGGGAAACTCAGAACTCTTTCATTGTGCATCATAGAGGATCATCACTCTTCCTGTGCCTGAATATTTCCTGATTGTATAATACTGGCAGGCATTATAATATTGGAAAATTAACTTTTGCATCACAAAGCTTAAATGTTGCTTTGAACTATTTATCAAAAGAAACTGTGTATCATTTGTTGCTTATGTGCCTTTCCACTGAATACCTCCCATTGCTCAGCACTGTCACTCTCCCAAATGCTTCTGCGACGAACAAAACAGAAACGTGTGCCTGGCCAGCAGTCTGCTGACAGTGTTTAAAGTGTGGTACAAATGCTGTGTGTTAGATGGATCATATTGGCTTATCTGGCGAAACTGGAAAGTGTCCATGGGACTTGTAATACTTCTTGTGCAAAATCCAAGTTTATRCTGTGATTAATGGTGATTAGCAATGCAGCGATTACCCTGAGTAACAAAATGGAAAGACCAGTTTCCACTCTGAAAATGCAGTTCCCACATGTGTGAGATCCCTGATTAGATGCTCCTGAAGGTGAAAGCCATCACTGTTTAAATTCTGAAATCTTCAGACACTATCCTTTTAAAAAAGCTACAGGTACGTAATGCCTGGGCACTCTCAGATGAGAAAGGCAACGCAACAACAAGGGTACTTGGTGTTGGCAGGCGTATGCCCAACATCAAGCTTACACCCTTATGATTTGTCTCTACACTGTAGATATCTGCACTCTTCAGAGCAGAAATGTGGAGGGCAGAGATCAGCGAGATGCTTAGATCCTAGTGGGTAAGAGTACCTGCTCATCATGGCAATGTCTGAGTCCTGAATAAAAGGATTGTCCTCATTGCAGCACGCTGCTTTGTCCTCCAAAGTAGAGGATGACACCCAGCAGTTGTGGGAGCACCAGTGAGCACTTGCTGGGAAAGATTTGTGTACAGAGTGGGTGTCAGATGGCTGAGGTCACTCCCTGTGTGTAAACAGGCTATCAGTCTTCAGCATTGGGATGTTCCCATAATCTATGAGGGCCTTAAAAATGAGCAGAAAGCATCTCTGAAAGGGCGCAGCATGGTATCTGTCATAGCCTCCGTCCTAGAGACAGCTACATCCTCCTGCCTGTCTCTAATACCCTCTTGGGTGTCTGGGCTGTATTGCAGCATTACCAGCTCCCTTACACGCTCTTATATGACAGCATGGCTGAGAAACAAACTAGAGCGTGTGTTTAAAACCAGGATAATACAAAGCCAGGCTGTGTTGGGAGGGAGTCCAATTTAATATATTTTAAAGACAAACATGCTGCTGTAAAGTGCCATCAGTCAAAGTCATGTGATACAAAAAGAAGTACAGAATACTTCATTTTAATTTAGTGGAAGTCATTTTGATTTGAGGTAGGCTGCATATTGTCTACTGAAAAATAATTTATAGACATTAATTGTAAGAAAGAGAGAAGCCTTTTGCTTCAAAGAGCCCATCAGCAAGCTGTCTTTCCTGTTTTATCAGTAAGCAAAGCTGAGAGCAAATAACAGATGGGTATGTCCCTTAGCGCCAGCAGTGAATGTTCATGAAATATAGCACAATCTCCCTCCAGTGTGTTATGTTTTTTAACAGTAGTAGTAGGTGTGGGCCAGGATGAATAACTAGCTCAGATCAAAGATCCTTCTTTCCTACTGAGAAAATGGCAGCAATAGGCATTTGGGCAATAAGTACATTATTTTGGTGTCATTGTTGTATCAGTGACAAACAGCTTCAGTAGACACATGGAATGGATTCTGTGGAGTGATAGGAATATGCAAAAGGTTCCTAGATCCAGATTCATAACCTTCAAAAAAAGCCAACAAAATTACATTCTTTTTTATTGCTGCAGCCTAAGCTGTTTGCAGCCTAAGCTAYAGACAGACAAGTAAGCCTGTTTCAGTTGCAGAAATCCCAGGTTGGATCCCCAAGTGGGCTTAGCGCTGGGAAATGGAGCTTCCAAGCCCTGGGATCCTGTGATTGGGGGGGTGATGCTGAGGCAAAGGCAGTGAACTTCACTTTGTGGGCAGACAGGGAGGTTAGGAGCGTGGCCTGCTACATCAAGGACCTACTTGCACAAACATGCTAGGGTTCATGACAGGGTGCTATGTTTACATAGCAGGTGTGTTTTGATGCCCTCACTGACTTAGAATACATCTACACAGCTTTGTAGGTACAGCTTAAAGGACTAAGCACAGGTTTTGTAAGAGCCAGCATTTTGAGGAGGGAGCTGTTCAGCCCAACCAAGCAGAAAGGAAAAGTTTAGATTCCTTATTCAGGGATGAGGGAGGAAAAGATCTTCATATATGTTCAGGATTTACAGCTCTGAAAACTAACTAGGAGGCCTTAGTTAACTAGTTAGAACTGCAAAAAAGGTCAGCTCCTCCCTAGCCTACATAAGGCAAACAGAAAGACGTAGGAGAGGCCACCACCATAGCTCTGAGCACCCTGAGAGCTTCTCAGTCCTTCCGTATAACATGAGAGAAGCCACCCCCCAGGGCAAAGCACTGAAATTCYTTATGGACTTAATATGGAATGAGGTTTTTTTCAAGTGGAACCACTTCAGTGGGAGAAATTCAGAGTGTCTCTGGGTGACAYGAGTGAGGGAAATGCCCACAGTGACCCAGATGCCAAACAGGTCTGTGTGTGTGTGGCCTACCTGGAGTAATTTTCTGTATTACTAAGCGGTAATCCAGAATGTAGCTGAGTGTGTTCTGGATCTCAGGTTCAAAGAAGCAATGTGAGGTATTTGGAAAAAAAAATAG